>NW_019394591.1:196588-445531 GCF_000612105.2 Orussus abietinus | reverse complement strand
TAAAAGGGTTGTTTCTCATTCATTAAGAGCTTACCGCGAGCCCCTACCAGAAATTCGTTGCGCCGCCCTTGGGGGCAAAAAACGGTGAAAGCTAACGTACGAAATCAGAGGGCAGCACACGGTGCCATCGCGCGACCCTGCCCGTGAGCAATCTCCCAACTCATCTCTGGTTAATGATACTAAATTTTCCTTTTGGACGGTACAAACGGTGCACACGGATTGGTTAATCTGGGAGTAGAATCGTTTCATCTTTCTCGGATAAATGCTAACCGAATCGAAGCGCAATAAGGATGCAGGACTTCCAAATCTATCTCCCTCTGGAACAAGCTCGCCGTGTGTTCTTAAGCGTAGCGAGCGTATGTACCAGTTTACTATATATTTCAGTGGCATAAATGCACTCATTCTGTCCTGGAAAACATGGAGTCTAGGTATTCGTTGTTACTTTGTGGTTTCGAAAAATCTGCGTACTTTACGATTTACGGCTTAGCCGTATATCTTTTTAGTCATTATTTAAATTTTGCGTACTTTTTTTCGGAAAACACAGACTGGTTTTACAGTAGTCATGAAAATTTACCCAAGTATGATTACATCGTTGGTAAGTATAATATTGTAACAATAGTCCAGATACTTTCAAGATCTGAAGTTTATTTTTCACGTAGAGTATTTTTATTATCTATCTGAATTTCTTTTTTACAATGATAATTGTCAATTATATTAAAAATTTAGATACTGGTATTAGTACATGCAACGAAAGCAAGAACACTTAATGGATAATAATATAAGAACTTTTCTTGTAGTTGGAGCAGGCAGCGCCGGTGCCGTACTTGCCACCAGATTGAATGAGATGGGTTTTAGAATTTTACTATTAGAAGCGGGTGGAACGTCTCCTTATTTTACTGACATACCGGTTCTTGCACCATTTCTTCAAAGAAGTGTTTACGATTGGCAACATGCTACCGTACCACAAAAGCATGCATGTAAAGGCCTAATTAACAATGTAAGATTTCTGTAATAATCTTCCTGTTATTTCATAACATTTATCGTTGTTGTATTTTTAGCAAAGTTTATGGTCAATGGGAAAGGTCATTGGAGGCTCCAGCAAATTAAATTATATGCTTTATGTTGAAGGACATCCTCTTGATTATGAAGATTGGTTTCCTGATTATAAGGGTAAATAAAAGTAAAATGTAATTACTATTGATATTAAGGAAACGTGAAAGTGTCTTCGGAGGGGACAGGTCCTGACCCCCATGAAACTACATTTCTTATAACAAATTTTTTAAATGCCTATAAACAAGTGTTGTAAAAAATTGAAATTTTGTTGGTATCAAGACCTTCCTTATTATCCTCCATATTCACATTATGTTTGAAACAATTTGGTAGGCCCCCCTTTGGAGAAAAACTTCAGGAGACCTTTTTGATACCACTTTCATGTCACCTTAAGAAAACCTTAATGTCAAATAAGTAATTTTGCTATTTATGTTAACCCAAAACAAAGTCCGTCAAAATACATTTGCACCGGTGTAAACTAATCGATCTTAATTATTCAATGAATTAAATGCGTTTTTTTTTTTATGAACTTCCTTAATAATCTTTAATATTCATCTTGAAACACGATGAAATAAAAACAATTTTCGTAGATTTCACTGCTGAAAAAATGAATTTGCAAGATGTTAATGATATTCAATGGTATACTGAATTATCTGATGCAGTTTTAAAAGGCATTACAGAATTAAACAAATATATCTGCAATATAAATAAAAATGTTGCCACTGGTGAGTAAGGTGCTTTATAAGATTATACTTCATTTTTTTAATGTAAACACTAAAGGTTATTTCTTATTCAGGTTTCATGAAAGCTCAAGTCACTATAAAAAATGGCGAAAGACAGGGTACAGATAAAATATTAAGGAATACAAACAGACCTGGATTAACTATATTTAGTCATTCACATGTAAATAAGGTATACATTTAATATAAATAAATTAATGCACAAATACATTCAAGTTAATGTATGTCTATATTCTTTATGGCATGTTAAGGTAATATTTAAATCAAAGAAGGCTGTAGGAATTGAATACACCAAATTTGGTAAAAGAATGCAAGCCTATGCAGATCAAGGGGTCATTCTCAGCGCTGGCGCAATTGGTAGCCCAAAACTATTAATGCTTTCTGGAATTGGACCAAAAGAGCATTTGGAGAGTTTGAATGTATGTCATCTGAGAACAATGATGTGGTACAAGTGAAAAAAAGAGTTGAACCGTTTACTGAGTATGTCCTCACCCTCCCACGATTATATTTTATAATTACCTTTTGTTTTTAGATAAAGGTTATTAATGATTTACCCGTGGGACAAAATTTGATGGACCATATAGTTACCGGCCTCGACTTGGTCACACTTAATACAACACTTTCTTTAAGCTTACCCAATTTACTTAATCCAATGTCAGCTATTCATTACTACCTTTTCCGTCAAGGTATATATTTCTTTGTATAATTATCAACATTCTTCTTTGGTATTTTGTTTTCACTAAATTTTGATAGTGCTATTCTGTAATCGTACAGGACCCTGGACATCCGCAGGTGTAGAAGTCCTAGGAACATTATATAGCCAGAAGAATAAATCAACAGCTCCTGATCTCCAATTTATGGTAATGCCTCTTGGCATTTCTCAAGATAATGGAATTTTCCTAAAGAGAATTATGGGAATAACTGACAGAGTAAGTTTTGCTCCTACTCATTTCTTTTCTTATTGGATATTATATACATTTATTAACAATCTTATTTAATAAGGATTTGATATAAATTAGCTTATTGTTATAACACACTGAATGAATTAATAAAAGGGTTGTTTCTCATTCATTAAGAGCTTACATGTAATTACATATTTTACAGGTTTATGAAGAATACTTTGCACCACTTTCGCACAAGACTGCAGTCACAATTTTACCAGTTTTATTACATCCTAAAAGTAAAGGAGAAATCAAATTGCGCAGTAATAATCCATTTGACCAGCCTATAATCAATCCAAAATATTTATCGAATAATGATGACGTTTACACGCTTATAAATGGTTAGTAAAACATTTTCGGAATCAACTAAATCATCATCGCTTTACTTTCTTTAAATGTTTCAGGAATACAATTTATTAAGCAATTAATTAATACCAATGCAATGCAAGCCCTTGGAGCGTCATTATATAAAAAACACTTTCCAGGTTGCGAGGATAAGACTTTTGATAGCATGGCATACTGGAATTGTTATATACGACATTTAACTTTGTCCTCCTATCACCCAGCAGGAACTTGTCGAATAAACACTGTTGTTGACAAATCGTTTAAGTATGGGAAAATTGCCTAATAAATCTTAATTGTGTATTGTCTATTGCATACAGGAAGCTGAGTTAATGGCAAAGTAATATTAATGTAAATAATTTTCTTTCAGAGTACTTGGTACAAGAAATTTATTTGTGGTCGATGCATCGGTTTTCCCAAAACTACCAAGTGGTAATATTAATGCAGCCGTCATGATGATTGCAGAGAAAGCGAGTAGTTTGTTTAAAATAAGAAAACAGGTGCACGAATCATTGTTATTTAAGTGTCAAATATCCGAGGTGTTTTATCCAAAGAATAAAGAAAGAAGTAAATGATATAACGGAAATTAAATATTTTATTTTTGTAAATAACACTACAATTCCAGGATGAAATGTATATGTATGAATACCTAGTGATAATCGACCTTCTTGACGAGTCTGTGGTGGTTTCTGGGAGTGACCCAAAAGCCGCCACGTCGAATGTGGCGGACCGACGTCGGTCTGCTGGCGACAACGGGCGCAGGTCATTCCCGGAAGCTACCACGACTTTAAAGAATAACTCTGACCGCGGAAGCTTAAAATACTTCTTCTTGATAAATCTGTAACTTGAGATGATACGAAAGGCGCTGAGAAATTTAATCGACGTCGATAAAATAAAATTCATCCATACTCTTTTTGGTGGCAATTTGGTGGTAATGCCATTTTGAATACTCAATTGGTAACATAAGCTGGCGCGTTCCGTTACCGACATTTATACTCATGCTGAAGGCTTTTACAGTCTACGTGCAAAATTACACGAACCGAATGAAGCGTTCCGTATGTCATTTCAGTAAAGTAATGATGAAAAGATCGATGTAAAACTGTCAAATTCCCGTGAATTCATTAGTCTAACGACTGTTACCGACCAACGTTGCCATCTGTGACGTTTAGCTGCGAGTAAATTTTTGCTCTAAAACCCCGGGACAAGTCAGCATTCTCTTGCGAACGTTGGTGAAAATATTTTCCAAACTTTCCCATCTGACTCTGTATTATTATTCCATTTCTGTGGTCTCAACCGAGTTTCCTGGTAAGGATTTGGATTATCGCGTCCTACACGAATGGCTTATAGCTTAGTGGACAAAATATACGTCAATGGACACGTCTCTAGAATTGCATAAAAATCACGTCATTTAGCTGTGACATGTTATCGTCATTTTCACAGCATAATTACGTTTCGCACTTGATGATTTCGACGTAATATCTTACTTAAAAATCACGCGAATATCCCGTACTCTGCTACCTGGGATATTGTTCCAAATCGCTCCTAAATAATTTGCACACCGAAACAATATCTTAACAATAACGAATGCAATATTCATATTATGCTTAATCGCTATGTAATAACTTGAAGCCTTTAAGGAAAGTCTATAATTTTGTTTTGGAAGAAACTGATTAATTTGGTCCCCAAACGGTATCTTCTATCCAGTCGAGGTAGTGAGAAACACGCGTATATACTCCAGGAGAATCAGCCAACGAACACAGTCTTCCAAAACTCGTAACACCGACAATTTGGTAAAGACACGTGGACGGGTGGGTGGCTTGAAGAGGCCCTCCTGAATCTCCTTGACAAGCATCTTTCTTCCCTCCTCTGTTTGGATCTCCGGCACATATCATTGTTGGCGATACGCCTCGGGGTACCGATGTTAAACCTCGCAGAAGTTTCGTGCATCGAATATTATCTACTATATCCAGGCGTGCTTTCAACAAAATATCACTGCGGTCCTCCCCTGTATCACAAATGCTTATGTACTCGACTCGTTGAACAACATACAAAAGTGCTCAATTTTTTCCCATGCACGTATAGCGTATGGACCGCGCATTGTGCATCGCTGACAGAACGGGGAGAGAACGAGAACCGTTAAGTTCGGATATACACTTGTCCGCGCTGGTAGAATGCACGATAAGTTCTTGGCAGTTGTTTGACACCAAGAAACTCGGTAGAGTTTTCAGCTAAATATATTTTTGAGCGAGATACTCGCAACGTCGAGTACCGAGAAAAACGCCATCTGCGCGCTCGAGCTCGAACAAGACGCTACGGAGTTCTAAACGCCAAGGATCGAGACTTCAGGAGTGGGATGAACGGAAATACAATTTTTCCATTCTATTTTTCCATTAAAGAGAAATAACCGTCCGATTGGCTGAGAAAATCAAGAATTTTTCAAACGATTAGGTGTTTTTTTAGGTATACACATACGCAAATTACTTCGCTCCGCACTTCTGTTGCACGTACAAGCGTAGACCCAATCGCAACAGTTCTCGTTCTCTCACCGTTCCGTTAGATCCAGTCGAAGCAATATTTAAGCACAGGCAGTGAGCAGTCCATACATTATACGTCCATGCTTTTTCCTATCAATGTGAAACTGTATTGGTAATATAAGATTCTAGGGAATCAATAGTTTTTGAGATATTCAGTTCGTGCAATTTGCCGCCTTACAATTAGTTACAAGATCGGAAGTAAAATTTGACATCTCAAAGTATATGAAAATGAAACATAACCCACCAAGCACGTTACGTCACAGGTACATCATACATGACAATGAAATAACGATGTATAATGCCGATTATGGCGGAAAGCACATTCGGATCGGATCATAAGTCGTTTAGTTCCAATTAATTGTGGTTAGATTCAGTTAAAGTAAGCCAAGGGACAGCGAGTCACCTGGACATAAGTAAAAAATCGCCGAGCTTTAGGATTGCGCCCCGTCTCGACCCGTCTCGCCGAAGACCCTACCGACGATATCGTCAACCACCACGTGGAAAGGGCCCACGGGCAGACCAAGTCCTCGCCAAACCGATGCAAAAGAGGCATCCAGTGATTGGCACCCTGCAAAACTCCACAAAGCGGGGAAAGATTACCTACGGCCACGCCAACCTGTCGGGCGTCGTCACCGACCTGGGGCATATAGATACCGGGGTTGTTCTCTACAAATCGATCTCTCGAGCGAGTCCCTGCGATTCTTTACAGAGGAGAGATACAGGGTTTGAAGCTTTTGCGAGGGATCTATGACTTTTTCAGTAGGCTTTCGGGGTGTACAGCCCCCGGTGAATTTTTTTTTCGCAACTGCGATCACAGGAGCTCTCGACGGGGAAGGTTGTTCTCTTCAAACTGAGCTCTCGAGCGAGTGGCTGCAATTTTTTTTTCAGAGAAGATACGCGTTTTCGGCATTTTGAGGCGTCTTGAGGCGTTTTTGGGCGACTTTAGATGGTTTTAAGCAGTTATTGGACGGTTTTAGTCGATTTTAAACGTCTGTCTACCTCTTCCTGCGCTTCCTTACGTCTTTCTACGTTAACTGCCACATGGTATGACCATCGCGAGTCCTAATGAGCCGCTAGTGGCGACTGTTACATGGCACCGCCATCGTGATTACATTCTCCATCAAAAATATGCTTTAATTTTTTTCATCGATGTAATTAAAAAAAGTAATAAAGAATTCGCGAGCAATGACGTTACCGAATCATCGGACAGATAAAACTCATTATTACATTTCAAAATAAATTTTACGGTGAAAACATTACCTAATCGAGTTACGCCCCACCCTGTCACCCAAACGTTTGTAGGAACGTTATCAAATTCAGTATGAAGGCAAGCGGGCTTAATGTACTTTCCAAAAACAACAGCTTTCGTTAATTTCAACAATGCAATGTCGGCATACTTAGCAGGTGGTAAGTAAACGGGATGTCTTTTGACGGACTCAATTTGAAAAATCTGACCGGAGTTATCGTTTAAACGATTCGTCCCGACTCGAACCACGTTTGGACTGCCACTGAAATGCCAGAAGATTTGATGTATTGCTTATGTTAGATTTATACCGAGTGAGGTATTTAACGTAACGTATCGATATATCTGGTGAATAAAACACTTTAGAGAAGAAACGTCAAACAAAAGTTTTTCGATTTCGTGGGCGAGTATAGTGGCGATATACATGTCGAGGTGTTCTCTTGAAACCTCGTTGAAGCCGCTCGATTTTCCCAGATTTGCGCTTCCATTGTGTTCGCCTCGATTGAACGCAGCTCGCTGTCCCGATCCATCAGTCCAGACCAGACCAGACCAGACGCAGTGCCTGTTCCTTACCTTTTTCTAAAATAAAGAATCTTGGCTAAGGTCCTCTTCCGTATTCCGCAGGTGTGTCCTAAGCAAAAAGGCAGATGCTGCCGGGACCATAAGGCCAGGTAAAAAGGGCGCAGAGTAATGGATTAAGAATTAACTGTATTAATCCCTGTCATAAATTCTAAACAAAAAAATTTGAGCGCCGACGTACATGATTTATTTGAAGGTTATTTCAGGGTCAATTTTAGCTTTTCAAATGAAAGTCATATTTTTTATGGTAGCATTGTATTGTATGAAAAAATAAATCATTTTCATTCCACACATTTTTTATACGGCTTCAATTTCGCAAGAGAATAAAAATAACATCAAAAAAGGTTCCATTCTGGGTTGCCTTGTTCTCTAACTGCGTTTTACTAATTTACATCAGTCAGTCTTTATGTTATCTGAGCCAAGTCATCACGGTTACACAAGAAAAAAAAAATCACCGGCTTCAATTAACAAACATTAAAAATGGCGACCTACTGAACAACTAAACGCGGAATGGAACAGTTTTGACGTAATGTTTATTTATCTTGCGACGCAAAGCCACACATCAAAATATTTGCAATGAAAGATCCTTCTTTTTTTGTCGTACGGGACAATGTTGCAATAAAAAATTGAGCTTCCATCTAAAACACCTATGTTGGCCCTGAAATGACGTTGAAAATAACCTTCAAATAAATAATGTGTATTATCGTTATACTTCCCCCTCCAAATAAAGAAACTTTTATTTGACACTTTTTCTCTGAAGTGCTTTGTTCACCAGATATATCGCTATCTCAACTTAATTGCCCCACCCGGCATATTTTTTATTGTCGAGTTTCGTAACTTACAAAAGTGCATGAGTGCAATGAGCTGCCGTTAATACCCAGTATTCTGATATTAAGCTTCCACCGCACAAGTAATCAATGGTTCCATTTTGTAGAAACCACCCTACAGCAACCATATGTGGAAATTCCCCAGCTTGTGCTATTTCACCACCCATAACGAGAGGGTTAATCAACTCTTGACACTTTCTAGGAATGGGAACAGGCCGTGACCCTGTGAGTTGCAATATCCACACATTTTTTCCCACTGCTTCGTTATACTCATCGCACTCTGAAATACATACAAACCACCACGATCACGTAACAAGTTTCTGATTAGAATTAAATATACAAAGTTATAAATATTAGAATATATTAAAAAAAAATATTTGAAACAAAACGTTATTATTTTTTTTTTACACAGAATCTGAAATTTCAATGAAAAATACTATGTACAGAGACATGCGTGAATGCCTTCTCTGCAAATATAGCGCCGCTATTACATAATGGAAAAGCATTTGTCTCCATCAGTATACCATTTGAAAAACTCCACTTCCGGGATGGACATGCCATTTAGTATCAGAAGTTGAAATTACCAACATTTGATATAAGATATGCGAGTAACTTGTAAAAAGTTGTTACGTTTTCCAAATAAACCATTCCCCCCTATTTTAATAGGGATAGATGGATGGTCAAAAACACCCTATATATATATTCAAAACTCATGCACGATTACACGATCGCTTTAATCTTTGAACAGTGCATAATTAATCATAATTTCAATTACTGCTAGTAATGTACATATGTTAAAACAAATGCCAATTTATCATTTTATTATAAACATATGAAGATACATACTTATTTCACACTTTCTTCTTTCTGGCCGATATCTAGATGTTAACTGTACCGTTTTTTTTTCAAGATTAGTGTAATTTATTACAGTATCCATTGCATCATTTTCGGACCACCGATGGCGATCTGTGATATAAAGCTGTCGACGAGTTCTAGTTTTATACCCAGTAACTTGCGAATCGTTGTCATCTTGATTCATTACATTTAGCAACTTAAAAACATGAATATTTTGAGTTGGGATACGAAGATCTCTTATGAAAGTTGGATCGAAAGACTGAATTTGGGAATCACCTGTAATTTTTTTAAATCCTTTTTAATTATAGCACAAATTTTTAAAGGATGAAACATCCAAAAATGAAGATGTAACTTTTCTTCATTCCATTTTTAATAAATGAATCCAGTTTAATGTTTTTCAAGTTAAATTTTTGAAATACTGTTTCAAGTAATAGTTGGCATTAAAATATGGCTATATAAACTTATATTTATAACTCCATTTGTCCTCCTCATAAAAAGCTAATGATATAATGAATTCCAATTTTCAAATTTAGTTTTTTAGTCTGAAATGTTTATAAGCATTTTTGTTCTTATCATAGATCTTTAATTAACACACCGAAATTAAAAAAGAATGAATGTCTTAACCTTAAACATGTACTGTGCAAAGCGATTCTTTATAATTAGTAATTCCATGACAATACGAAAGAATCAGCTATTACAAGTATTTTCTCCAATTTCTTTTTTATTATCAGATCAACAATATCAATATAAAGTACATACTCCGGACAACTGGTGTAATAAGGAAAATGAACACGTTCAAAATATACAAAAAATGACACATGATTATATGTTTCAGAATACTACATCCTTATTTGGTTCTAAACTTGAGTTGATTTTATAAAATACAACTTATCCGTTAATCTGAAATATGTTTCATTTCATAAAATACATTTTCGTCTGTTCCCGTCACTGAACATAGAGAGAAAAGTTGGGATATTACTCATGGGATGGGCCGTGCGAGCGCATTCTGTGCTGCCCTCGGTGGAGAATGCGGGCGGTTCACGCACTTGCTATCTGATACCCCCAGTGGCGGCTCAACTTAGGGATCCTCTTCATCTCTGTGATAGTAAACATTTTTTACCATCAAGTCCAGCAAAGGTGGAAGTCCTCGAAGATGATTTTGGCTGCATTCTGTTTCCGCTTCCTCTTCCTTCTGGTGCCATTGGATGGCAACAATTGAACGATATTTAATCCTTGGCATCCGCGACCCGTTTTCACTTCGAGTCCACGATTCCAGAGAATTTCAGGAGTTTTACTTCGATTTTTTTATAATTATTGTACGAAAACGATATATGGAGTATGCCATTTGGTAAAATATCCAATATAATTCGACACAGCTGTTCATATAAATACGAACGTCGGTAATGTGGTTATTTAGAAGAATCTTTTTTACCAACGTCGATTAAATTTCTCGGTGGATTTCACTTTACCTTAAGACATCGAGCATACCGGAATATTCACATGGTGTATAACAAGGAAAATCATGGAATAAGATGGTAATTCAATTGACTCCAATGTATTCAAAGTCACCGGTTTAAACGGTGGTAAATGTCCATTCGATCGTAGATTCAATACTTCTCCATTCAAATTGATATTCCTGGAAAATAAATATGAACTTTTTAAAGAATTTATAATATACTAACAAATAATAGGAAGAAAACGAAGCGAGTACCAAATCATTGGCAACATATAAATGCAGAGAATACGAAACATGACTGTAACAAATAGCACAACGTTCAATCTATAAAAAAATCTATAACATACGCGTGAAATAGATTTCACGAAATATTTATTATTTCATAAGATTTCACGTATTTGCTGAAATTTTATACGTAACATGCACTAAATTTGGATGATAATTATGCTGTAGTTAATGATTCTGCCAATAAATTGCATACCTTGATTGCAAGTGGTCAGAAGTAAGAGCATACAACGACACAATGATCTTTTTGTTTGGTGCTGGAATAATCCCTTCGATATTTATCCTCATAGACTTGCTATTAATATTAACTCCGTAAATTGTAATTGCTGGAACATTATCGAGCGAAGCACTTTGGGGAGTGCAATGTGCGTACAACCGCAGATACTCGAACTTATTCGATGATAACTCCAAAACTTTTTCCGATACAAATTGTTTGAATATCACGCTAACCCACCAATCCGGATTTGGTGCTACATCTGGCCCAACCATGGCATAATTTCCACCGAAATATGATTGCCTTATAACGACATTTAGCCCAGAGAGGGCACTGTATCCAAGTTTATCCAGCCATAAGAAGCCACCTACGAATCTATCTGACAGTTCTGGAGCACCACCGCCAAATGCCGTACTGGTTTCCGCTATAAAGAATGAAAGAAATTATTCACTTTTTTTTATCAATTCCAGTTAGCCTATTAGCCTATTAATGGAAAATACAAGGGACTGCAACATTTATTAAACTTTGCACGGGATATGCAGTAACTTCTGGACTTACAAGGAAGGTTACTTTGGTGTCCCCCTCCAATTTTATTCAAATGTTTATTTTGTGACGTGTCACGCTAACTTTTTCTAATTTCTGAGTGGCTGGCTCGGTAGTCAAAAGTCTATCTAATCGATACGTCTAAATTAACTCCCTGATATACGTACATGCTTTGATAAAACATATACACATATATTCTTCGTATATTAATGACATATACGTACATTAGCCGTATTAACATAAAGTATATGTATACTATATGTGTGTGTTGTGCCGGTTTTGATTCTGATCTAGGCTAAAAGACATTTTTTTAAATCCAAATTTTTAGGGTGTCTGGACTTTTCTTGGATGGTCACGAGTTATATGCTAAAATTTCTATCGGTTCAATGATACTGATCCTTTAAAGAAAGTATCTTATTAGAATTGATTGATTTGAGGTAGATTAAATTTCACCTTAATATCTCATCATCACGATACATCGGCATATTTTTGTGACGAAATGAAAAAAATGTTAAGTACTTGTTTCGAAACTGAGGAATTGGACTTCCCACAAGTAAGTGTTCGCTGAAATGCTTCATCCTACTGGAAACATTATGCGAAACCTGCTCAATCGATCAGATTTGGAGGGTAATTTCACTCATGAAACTCGTTTCATAACAGATGAAAAACGGACATCTCTTAGATTTCATTATAGTATAACATCATAAAAATAAGTATAAAATAATAAAATCGGACAGGAATATCAACGTAATCTTCCTTATTCGACGCATTCAAATCTTAAGGTAGTATTCATAGACCCGCACGCGATTATAGAGTACATTGTACCATTTATTTCGATTTTTATAGAAAAATTGTTATGTAAAATTAAAAAAAAAAGTTAATTACAGATCGATAAGATATTCACAAAACCATATAAATTGAGGACTAGTAATAATATAAACACTAAACCTACTGACAATTTATGTCTCAATTGCCAATACAATTTGAAAACGACCGGGGTAGGTTTAATGTTAATAAAAATATAGTTGTTAAATGCAAAAAGAGCTAAAGCTCTTCTATGCATAACATGAGTAACTGGGCCGTAATTAAAATACATGCAACTAAAGTCGTACTTATTGTGAATTCAACTTACAAAGCCACATATCGATATCTTTCTCCACTTCATTGAGCATAAACTTCATCGCATTAATTTGTACTGGCAAAATGTTAAATGTTTCGGGATTTATGAAGTCGTCGACTCGAGCCACCCGTCCATTGAGGTAATATTGATGCCACGTAACATAGGCAATACTATTGTTTGCTTTGATTAGAAATTCTTTGGCATAATCCTGACCCTTGCCATTAATATCGGCAATGTGATTCACTTCTGGGCCAACAACTATACTATTTGCGTATCCTTTTGTATCGAGAAGTTTCCTTAACTGAATATAATCTTGGGCCAATTGATCTGCATTTATACTTATGTTAAAGACATGATGAAACGAATTTGGCTCTGAAAATAAACGATATTTATTTAAACCCAGACCTTCCAGATTCTTAATTTCCGATCGCAATCGGTGCCATAAGTTTCCTCATTCCTTAACATTTTCCACAAGGAATACGTTGAAGTAATCTTCGTAAAGTGCAGATCCAAATAAACATCCAACGTTAGATTGTAATCCATTAATATCAAAGGATGTGTACCGTTTCCTAATTGCCAATCCAAGAGCATTCCATGATGCGCAGCAAACGATATAATTTCCTTTGCATTACTAATGTTCCAAGAGTTGTCCAAAGGATTTCTTATTAATACGTTCAGATCAAAGAGCATTCTCAAACCAGCTTCCTTTGTAAATGTATACAAAGATATAAAATCCTTAGCGGTAATTGTGAAATTACTGATATCCGAGCCGTCCACGGGGCTCGGTACTTTTGACGAAGCCGTTGCTTGACTCTGTTATAAAACAGAAATTAATTACATGAGATATACATAAAACCATTCATAGTTCTTTGATCATATTAACCAGAATACGGTGACCCTTTTAAAACCGATTATTTCAATACGTTTTGCACAAAATATTTAGAGTGCTCGGACTAGCAAATCGTAATCACCTTTTTTAGTTTTTAAATATTAGTGGCATTGCTACGATCTAACTAAAGTACAAGTTAACGCTACGATTTATTTATATACCTTGACATTTTTATTGTATAACAATTACATGGTATTATACTAGTTACAAGATCATTTGAATTCCATGAAAGATGTATCCAATACAATGAAGGTTTTATAGATTTAAAAAGAAAGACATATGATGTATTATAACATTATCACAATTTACTTCTGTGGACTAAAAAACCATAAGTTTTATCACATACTTTCGCATTATAAAATATTAGATACTAAAGAATATAACACTGGACCACATTCGTGCCAAAGGAAACCGATGCCTTTAACGTTAAAGTAATTTTCTGCACGTTTATGTACATGAAAATGTGTTAACAAAACTTCCGGAATTCTAAAATCTATATTCATTAAGGATGGTGAAAGCAAACTATATTCAACCCACAATTCTTTTTCGAAAGGTCATCGTTAACTGAATATTCAAATGGAATACTTAAATAAAAAAAAGACTAAGCGAGTTCTACTTTTAGAACGGGCAAGTAAAATGAGAAAATGAATCTTCAACAAAGGTAATAATTTTCATACGAAACAACTGTATACACCACAATAAAGAAAAATCTACACATATATGTATATCAAGTACCACCTACTGTATTGCAAGGAAAAATAGATGTATAAATCAGAACCTTAAAAGTAAAACTTGCCCCAAAATTCAATGTTAATACAGAATTCGTTAAAAATGTGAGGTATGTTATTAACACATTGCGTACGGGTCACGAGATATCTCGTATATAGCAAACCAAACATTGTGGCCGGGTTACAAGATATCTCGTAACCGCAAGTTCACAAATGCGCGGGCTCTGGAAGCGCGTTGAGCGAGTAGAGTGCCGTACGCAATGTGTTAAGTATGCGCATGTTTGTATTTTATAGATAAATATGAATACATAGAATAAATTAATATTTCTTTAACCTGGTCAAATAATAGGCAATCAGCGGATGTTCCACCAATTCTGACATATGCAGGGCCCAAGTAGCGTGCCAAAGTTATGAACCGCTTGTCTTGTAAGGGAAGATCATTCATATTCCTTAGCAAGGAAGTGTCCAAACCAAAAGATAAAAATCTTTCCGATGGTGTATGTAGTAGTGTTTGTTCTAGGTCCAGTACTAAGGTATGTTCATTTGCAAGACTTTGAGATGCCTTTTTCGTCATCCATATAAAAAAGTATAACGCGATCAATAGAGACACAGTGGAAGCTGCTACTTTTACAATACATTCTGGTTTTTTCACGATCAAAAGCATTGAAAGCTGAAAAAATCAATAGCAGTATTAGGTAACGGAAACAAATGATTCAATCGGCATCAGTCTATTACGTTTCAGACCTCATTCTGTGACATCTCACGTGCCCCTGTAAGCAGTACTCAAGGTGTTATGAAAGTGTCATTATATACAGGGTATAACAGAATTCGTAGTCTTATAACAATTTACAGAAAACTATTAATTTTTTAATCTACCTTATGATCATGAGTATATTAAATTGTGGTTATATCGATATGGAATATATATTAGTTCATTTATTCTGTGGATAAATTTGGGTATTTCTGTTGGAAGTTTGAAAGAAAAGAGTACATTTGGAGTAATATTAGTCATATAGTATATTTGACACTTTGTTTAACAAGAATATAAAGTGACAACAGCTTGGAAACGTTGAAGTAAATGAAAGTTCATGATTTCATATTTAGCAGATAACCTTTGGATGTCAAGTTACATCCACTGACATTAATTACAACTGTAGTTGTTCTACTTTTATAGTCACTGTAATAAGGCCTTGAAATTCAATTATTTGTGACTGCATATGTAGTTTGTATTTCCTCTTTCGGTGTATCGGCATCGGTTAGAGTACTACTACACTCGGAAAATTGATTTGGAGTCTGCGAAACCCACGGAAATGTTGAAAATAATTTAAAATTAAATGTCAAACAACTGCTTATTACAGGCGTGTAACGTTTTCAAAATATAACCTAATCAAATATCAAATGACCACAGGCGTTTGAAATTTTTAGGTTACTTGCAAAGTTACGATGGTGACGCTTTGCAGTGCCTATTTTGGCATGCAATATTTGCTGAACCTTAACCAAGTCAAACTCAAGTGCCTTCTACAGTTCTTCAACTATTCTGTATAGTACTTCTTGGTTTCGTTTGTTTTCTTGGAGCTGGTGTTTCTTGTATGTGTATGTAGGTGTATAACATGACGAGCTAGCCGTGTCCATGCAAGTTATATCATCGGATGGTGGCGCTGCGTTACCAGAATGTTTCGCGCGGGCTGTTTAAACTGTAGGTGCACGGTTCATTGAGTTTAGATTTCCAGGTTGCTTTCCTCTAGAAATTGTACAATATTTTTAAGGGTTCTTTCGTTGTTGGTGAAAGCCAACGTAGTACTACATTACGTAAATAATTGCGAATGTCTCAGAATAAATAAATTTGTCAGATTGTTCAGGGTATTTCGGACAAAAGTAGAAGATACGATTTAGAGTTTCTTCTCTGCCGCATAAACAAGTTGGTGAATCGATGATATATTTTCTAAAAAGCTGGCAGTTTAATCTTACGTGTCCAGTTCTTATTCGGTTTATGTATATCTCTATTTATGCCCGATTTTTTCACCTACGGATAAACTTCCGATAAAGTTATCCGGTAGTTTGAGTTGCAGATATTTGGAGGATAGTTACGCGGGAGTATGAAAAAATCGGGCATAATTAATTTAAATTGTAACCTGAAATAATGCGGATAGTAACAATCTTACCTTATGATTCAGGGTTAACATATCTCCAGAATTATAATAAAAGTAAAGGCGAGTGTTTTGCTTGGGATTTATGACAGGGATTGACACCGAGTTCGGTCTATTCATTACTCTGCGGTTCTTTTTAGCCGAGTTTGGTCCCGGCAACATCTGGCTTTCCGCTCGGGACATACCTGTGGAGCACGAGAGAGGATCTCAGTCAAGGATCTTTGTTTTGGAAAAAATAAGGAAGAAACACCGCGTCTACCCTGCAGTAATGAATTAGGACAATGAGTTGCGTTCGGTCGAGGCGAATAGAACGGAGCGGTAAAACTGGGGAAATCCCATTCCAGCAGTCCCAACGAGGTTTTAAGAAAATATCAGGAGATCTCGCCTAGACAGGTCTAATTGGCAACGAGGAGACAAAAATAATAAGAATGTCACGTAAAAAGTGTGATAAAGGACTGTAAAATGTGAAAAGAACATTTTTGGGATGACATCACTGACATGCGCCATTGTTCGGGGGGAAGACGTTATACAAGGCGGAGCGCGCGCTCGGAGCGTCATTCGATCTCCGTCTGACGAGGTATTAGCATCATATATTTTTTTTTTTATTTACCTTTGCTTAATCCCATACCCTTCCTCCCTCCCTCGCCCAACGTATCGTGGTAATTAATTTAACTTTTCGAAGGGCTCCAACGCGCAGCAACCTCCACGTGGTGGGCCTGGGGGATTGGTGATTTCCAACGACAGTTGGAAAGATAGTAGTTTTAATGTAGTAGAAAGTGGAACTACTCCTTGTGCGTGCACGTGATATAAGTTTACTTTGCTACAGATTGCGGAATGGACGTCGACGGGTACCTTTCCATGCAGCTAGTAATTTCGGGTTTGCATTTGCTAACCGAAGTAGATTATTGCAGGTACGGGATGCCGTGCCTTTACCGTACCGTCGCCGAGTACGTTGTAGCTAGTCTACGGCATGCGAGGCAACCCGGTTCAGGTCGGTTTCGCGATGCGCCGTTTCGCTTTGGCGGCAGCCTGCAGGGGCTCTGCCTGCCGTAAGACGGGCCAAGCCCGTCAGGTGAAACTCGTATTCGCGGGCCGACAACTGGGCCGGGTTAGTCGCCGGTCACGGTGGAAGTTTCTAGATTGCTCGCGTTATAAGTAGTATGCCACTTTGGCCAATTGTACCTGAAATTCGATGTCTATTGGCAATATACTCCGCGACTCCCCCAGCCTTTAAGCCGATAGTTGACAAACCTTTATAATGCATGCGGCCTGCGAAGGGTGGACGGATGAGTATGGTATGCGAGCGGTGCGTTGGGTGGGTTATGGAATCCTGTTTCTGCCGGATTCCCAGAGCGCTGGGAAGTCGACGGAAGCAGGTGCCTATGCTTAGGCGAATCCCAATCGCAGTGGCCTCCATGTGGCGAGATCCGGGGGATCGGTGCCACCCCCTAAGGATAGCACCGATCCGCGAACTAGCTGCGAAGTAAAGTTTGAGGGGCTATACCACTGTGAACGTCGAAAAAATTTCACATTTTTCACAATTTTTTTTTCTCAAAAAGTGCTGCACATAATGGCACAAACTTATGTTTCCACGAACGGTCCAATGTAGGAGAATACGGGAAAATTTTTCTTGTTAGTAAAAAATCCATATTTATTTATTTATTTATTTATTATTACAAACGTAGAGTAGTAAAAAAGTTGTTTGTTGCTGGCGCAGGTGATCCGAAACAAAAAATTCAAAGATTCTTAATCCGTAAGGCCGTCGCTATCGCCCATCGTGGTAAAATTTTAATTTTAACTCATACTTTTGCCTCAATTATAGCGCAAAAAAAACGTATTTTTGTAACACTTGCAAAAAACGCTGCCATTTTGTTAATTTATAATATAAATTATTAATTGAGGTACGGGTGATAGCGACGGCCTTACGGATTAAGAATCTTTTTGAATTTTTTGTTTCAGATTACCAGGAGGGCTTCAAAAATCTGCGCCAGTCGCAAATAATTTTTTTTACTACCCTACGTTTGTAATCATAAATAAATAAATATGTATTTTTTACTAAAAGGAATAACCTTGTATTTTCCTACCCTGAGCCTTTCATGGAAAAGAAAGCGTGTGCCGTTATATCCAGTGCTGTTTCAGAAAAGAATGGTGAAAAATGTGTAACTTTTTCGACGTTCAAGGTGGTATAGCTCCTTAAAAATTGCCAAATGAACGCATGTTTCATACCCTGTCTCTAAATACGCCCCGTTCGTCTCGGACGCATCACAAAACCGTGAAAGCACGAGCCAGCCAAGTCCCTTTCCCCGTGCCTCTAGTGGCCTGTCCGATGCGTGATGCAAACGATCATGCGCGTAGAGACCGAGGAAGGAAGGAAGCCCAGGTTGGCGCACGGTCCCCACTCGGTGTCAGTCTCGTTCCGGACGCCAATACCGTCGCGCACCCGCCGCCAACACGAGTCGTGCCTTTCCTGCTCCGCCACTCGGCGTTTGTTCTTCTCCCTCTCTCCCTCTCTCTCTACGTTTTCTCTCGGCACCACTCTTACGACGACGAATCGCTGCGCTCCCGGCGAGCAGGGACCCTCTCTCGACACGTGGACGCGGTCACTCTCTCGCGGTGACATTCGCTTTTCATTATTGGCCGCCTCCTCGCTCGCTCGTCTGTCAGCTCGGGACCGTCGCCCCTAACGGTCTGCTGCGCCACGGCTCTCGTCACTCGGAAACAGGTCAGTGTAAAATTCTTACGGTACATTCGCGCGACCTAGACACGGAAGCACCGCCAGATAATAGGGCTCCGTCGGCGTCACGTGACTGCATTACTAGGTCACGTGGTCGAGTTTAGAAAAGTTAACCCGCGATTGGAAGACGGTGCACCTTTTAACTGTCGTTGACTTTGTTTTTTCTTTCCAACGCGCAGTTCCGCTCGTTATTCGTTACCTCGTGTTAAAACTTTTTCAGCTATTCCGAATGATTGGTCGTTAGGCGGCGGTTGGTAGTGGATGACTGTAGCGATGCTTCCGTTTATTTATATTAATGCACGGGCGGAAGTACACTGGCGGATACGAATGTCTGCCGATTTTGCGGATGCGGGTCCGCAAGTGCATTTATGTCCGCCAGTGTACACTTGACTCGTGTACGAAATGTATGTCAGGATGGAAAGCCCAAATGCAGTTCTTTGGAGTTTTTCCGGAAGCACGTAAGAGATCCTTAGTTTTTGAGTATATGATGTAAATGTGGGAGTTTAAATGATCGAATTCGTTCTTAATATGTTATTCTTTCGTGGAAACTTATAAACTGAAAGAAGCATTCGCTCAAGAGTGGTATTCAGTTTTCTTTACATTTTGGTCCGCAATGGCATTAGAAAAACTTGTAGCTTAATTGTAAGGTTTCATGTGATTCACCAGGAAGAAGTGATGGCGCATGTACAATGTGAAATAGACAATAATTTTGACTAATTGAAATTGCGGTCTGTGCTTTGCGTAGATACGCAACACGAACCTCCATAGTTAAAATTCCCTGTCCTTAATTTCTGTTTTAATTTCGCAATTACGTAAAGAATAATCGTTTCTCAATTTTGAACAGTATATCATTGTTTTACATAAGTGGTCATAGATAAAACTTGTTAGGTGCAACAATTAAGTTTACGTACCCGTACAGTTGTTCATAGGGTACATTCAAAGACCTGAAATGGGGAACAAAGTATAACTTCTTCCTGTTCCAGTGTCGAGTCATTACAGTCAATGCACATTTCTATAACCAAGAGTCGATATGGCTCTGTCGTAGCCAGATCGTTAAATCCGATTGTTTGTAAAACACCCAATCGTTTTATAGAATGCTGTCAGATGTTCAAATCGTCGTTCAAATAGCTAAGTAGCCCTATTTCGCGATCCGGCTATTCATTTTATAAAGCGACTAGGCGTTTCATGAAATGACCACCGAGACCCCGCTACGTTGTCAAATTCATTAAATTACCGTCTGTTTTACATTCCGGCCAAATAATTTCAGCAATCTTATAAATAATGTTTTAATCGACAAGTTTGAATAAAACGTGGTGAAGTGCTTAGGATAGCATTTTGTATTTTATTTACGTAGTCTACGGAATATACATAAATAGAGCACATATATACATGAAAATATACTTTATTCTATGTAAGTATGTAGGGTAGGTTGTTATAGAAAAATACGTTTTTGATAGAATTACTTGAAATGATTTCGATGGAACATACGACGGTAATGCAATGAGTTTGACAATGCGTATGTATAAAATAATGGCGAACTGGTTTTAGAGTTTCACAATTCTTTTTCTTTAAAGAAGATGCGATTTAAGCGAAAGTTCTTCTAAATGTCAGCTATTGCATCTGTATAATTCGCCATTACCGAGAAATTTCTCATTTCAATTGAGACGTTCAGTGACACGGGAGTCAATTATGACCGACGACTGCATATAAGCAACACATGCCATGGTTTGGGCGCGAACGCGTTCCTTCGATGCACATTTTAAATGTTTACTGTACCCACGGTATGTCAATCGAACTTGGATATGACAGAATCGAAGTAATGCATGAGGCGATTTAACTCTAAACCTCCTACTATCCGATCAAATGACAGTTTTTAAATGGTATTGGCAATGAGGTTATAAATTGTCGGTACGTTTGGTGTTAATAATCGGCCGCCTCGATGAAATTATATTCCACTATTTTTAGTTTTTGAGAGCTTGTCTCCAACTTGATTATGATGGAATAGATTTTAGCACGAAGAAAATGGTAGTTGGAACGTGAGATGAAACGATTGACAGAAATCATATGAAATAGAGTTAATAGTGCATTCAAATAACTTCGCAATGTCGATTGGAAAGTAGTTGACGGTTTGCAACCTTGGCGCGCGTAATAGGAGGTGGAATGTACTGCTTAACGGAAATTACACGTCAGATATGTTTTATCTTAACCTAAGTGCCGAATGAAGATCCGTTCTCTTTTCATTCTGAGAAAGAGAAAGATAGACCACTGATTTATGTCAAAGTATGGCAGCACGGTTCAAACTTGCACATCTTGAGAAAAAAGTTTGATCGAAAAAAAAATATATTTTCTGTAAATAAATGCGGCCGTTACAGGCGGGGGAACGAGAATGCAGTTAACCCAAGAACAAATGTTTTCATTTAAACGAAATATAATTCTTGGCACCCATAATACTTATTGTTTTTAATTTCTCATAAAAAAATTAAATTTCATGAATGTCAGAATCTTCCTTAAGGTCTCCATACGCACGTGGTAAAATTTCGAACGATTTGATACACCCAGTCGGAAGAAAGGTTTCATAAATGATTGACCTCTTAGGTGCCACTTTTACGTCTCTTTAAAGGCAACAACGGATCGTATGTTCAAACGAACTCGTATCTGTATCACTTGCAGGAAACACTGTGTGTGCCATTTATCGATCTTGTGCAACGGTTGGGTAGGTACAATGCATCACGTAATATACGTTATTTCCCAGGCACTGCACAAAGTACAATATCCGTATATTCCACGTAGAAAATAAAAAACAGGGGTAGCAAGAAATTTTAGACAACAAATGCCTGATACAGTTGTAACTTTTTGCAAAATTCCCAATCCGATTAATTCCCAAATTTATGTAAACTATATATCGCGTGTAAGGGAAATTCTTCATGAAATATTTCGACAATTGAAGATTTAACACCAATTGATCGCGTCATGGAGTTCAACGGTATTGCGATCCTATTTGAATTCGTGTCTAATTGTCGCCTCTTTTTGGTTCATTTTTTCAGTACTTGACTCAAAATTCAGTGCATGTACCTTACAATATACGTATCACCGCTTCAAGTTAGGGGGCAGTATTCAGAGCTTCAAAATTTGTATGCTGCGCACATATAAATGGACTCTTTAACCGGAAAACCGGCTAATAGGGAAAAAAAAAAAGAAAAACGTGGAATTTATACGTGCAACTGCATTTTAACGTCTGAACGGCAAAAACCCGTACACATTGAAATAGGTTTTTTACTAATTAATTCTTTTTGTCGATTTTCATGTATGAAATGTCAGCAGAAAATTGGGGTTATCTTTACATTAAAATCCGGAGAAAAATATTATATATAACCGTACGTCATTCTATATAATAATGTATTCTTTCGTATATCACGTCAATCTCTAACTTTTTGTTTTGCAAACTCAAAAGCTTTTTTTAATTATCTACAGCAAATGATGATAAACTTATCAAGTCAAGGGCTCACCGGAAGTTGTATGAAAACTTCCCAATTCACGAAAACCTCAGCGTTTTCTTTCGTTATTAATTTACTTTATAGTAACGGTACGGAATTAGCTGTTTTTCTTCGAGTACGCGGTTAAAAGAATTGATAAAATTCATTCCCTCTTATTCAGACAACCCAACGATGACTTAATAATGTCTAAAAGATTATGGATTTTTCAAAACGTCATCTTTTGGTCGTAATATGTAGTCGACAAAAAAAAAAGACGATGTCTTTATGCTACATATTTTAACGTGTTTCAGTTCAGACTAAAATATGACGATTCGTCATCTTTCAGCCCGGATTAAAGGATGAGAAAATTCAGAAATTTTTTCGTTGGCTTACGTTCGATGCAGTTTCGTTGACCTCGGAGTGGTAGTTTTCCATAATCTCTCCTTCTTCCAACACTCACTCTCGGAGGCAAGACGGTTACCTCTTGACGTGAACCTGGAGTGTAGGCATTTAAAACAGTGGAAGGGGGCATTACGATGAAAACGTAAAGATCAGTACGTAACAGGTCTTATATACGAACGAACCACTGGCTGGACCGCTTGCTAGAGAGCTAGGCCGGTGACATCTATCGGTCCCGTCGAAACTAATCGGCAAGGCTCTTTCATCATAGCGAGACCATTAAGAAGTTTATATTAGAGTCATATTTCATCTAATGTTCGAATAACGGTAAATATATTTTGGTTACACACATTTTTTTTATCATATTTGAGGGAACGGCGAATATTCCAGCATGAATTACTATATTTTTGGTTAATGCAGTTCCCTTTACTATCAAACCTCGCAATCATAACGAACGTAGCTTTGTAACGATTACTAAGATTATAGTAAGTGTAACCTAAAATTGCCAACCGTGGGCACAATGTTATTTTAACATCACGCATTTCTCTCAGGGTACCAACAGCAAGACGCGAACTATACAAATTTGAATGATAAAAAAAAATGACATGGCAAATGATAGCGATCCGTCCGCATCGGAAATTGAGTTTGTCTTTCAATAAAAAGCTTCAATTTTGAAATTATACCCGTACATGAAATTACATCTGAACGAAGTGGCGCTGATGCGATCATCTTCCACTTACTTTCTGACATCTTAGACACCTTTCACTTTCTCTATTGGGCATCCATACAGCGACATCTTTTAGATATCTTTTCGTCGTGTCGAAAGGATGACTTGAAAAAGACAGCAACTTTCAGCGATTTTCAGAGATGTTCCGGTATACCGATGCTGCTGGCCAACGAGAGAAAGAAAAAGTAATTTATGCCTCTATCGTTGATTGCTTTTCATTTGTTCGTACAACTAGTAGAATCGTCCGGTTCCGATGAGGTTAACGTCAGTCACTCACGGCATTACAAACCATTCAAGCTTCGAACGTTTTTGTCCGAGACATAACAATGTGCGTAACGAGCGAATCAGGTTCAAATAGATTGGAGCGTAATTCATTTCCAAGTGTTTATGAGTTTGAGCGTTCGTTTGAATACAAACTTCAGAAATGCAAATAATTCATGTAGACACCGTGAGGAACGAGTTGCGAAGAAAAGACATTGAATGCCGAGAATAATAGACAATGATTATATCGTTGAACTTTGCACATGGAATATCCGCGTTCAAGTTTATGCGCAAAATGGGAAACTCTCGCGTAAAGAAAAGTAAAGTTAATTACAACATTTAATCCGATATGAATTGTGCTTCCCAGCCCATTTCAAGAGGAAAGCATTATATACCACTGGTTGTTTCGGAAAGAAAATTGATTTAATAAAGGAGAATTCAATAGCATATCGTCGATCGCTTGGTTCTCCTTGTTAACCAGCATCTATTGGGTACGATCGTCGGGGGTAAGTATAATTCATTCGCTCTCGATCCCATTTGGAACGTTCAAAAGTGGTATGTCCAATTCCTGTATTCATCGGCAACGTATGTATACATCCGTATCCGTTCTCTTTGATATCTCTTGACATTAGTTGAAAAACCTGTAATCTGTCAATGTTTGCATGACGTAGTAATCAGTTTACCGGTACCTACCGTGTCTCGTATTCGGAATAATCCTCTTGAAGTTGAAACACTTGAAATTAAACGTTATTTCGATTTGTATTCAAACTGTACAGGGACGAACATTTCTTTGCTACTGCAATGTTTTTGGCGTGAAAAAGATTTACATATATATTCACGGGATATTTTTATAATGCATACCATAGACGATCTAAGTTTTCTATGCCTATGTCCTAATTTAAACGTTCACAATAAGTATATTATATTTCATACGGTGCCCGGGATGCATCATAATTTACATAGTGGGGAAAAGTCAAAGAGGAAGCAAATAAAAAATCAGAGTATGGACGACATTACCAGTTCTATCAAGTTGGAATTTAGAACATATTGACATTAAGTATGCGTTGAAAATGTTAGGTTACACGAGGTGTCTTTTTATTTTTCTAAATGTATTATACGGATATTCCACTTCGTGCGGTGCCTGGGTAAGTACGCAATCCACGAACTCAATTTCTCAAGCCAATTTCAGTGTAGATATATCGCGATGTTCGTCATCCTTTATTATTATGAACGCCGCTCGAGGAAAGAGCGGTGGTGGCTCTTCCGAACGAGTCCCTCGTTTCATTTTTCCGTTGACTCGGGAGAGACATGTATCGGTGAATGCGTTGGTTAGATCCTTACAGTTGATACCGCTAAGTATTCACTTAGAGTTACCCTTGTGCTCGCTGCCTTCGTATTCAGGTATCCACAGTTCTTTTACTTTCAATCGAAATATTACGAGAGAGTTTATACAATTTCGAAGTATTATATGCAAAAGATTTGTTAAAAATGGAAAAACTGTTTCGCTTGAAACAGAAGGAGTACCGTAATTATATCATTGCTGTCGTTATAATCTCCCTAACATTCTGTCCACCGTTGCCTGCACGTGGGGACGAATTTCGACCAAACGTCAAAAGGGCTCGATGGTTAAAACGTTAACGTACATAATATATATTATAACATACTTATTATTTCTGTACATATCTCATATAGATCGATTATAGTTTGATCGTGCATTGCGATATATAACATAATATACCGGGTGTCCATAATAGATACTACGGGACATCTTGTATACTCGGAGGAAGGGGGTCTTTATATTATACTTCGTACAGTATTTTTAATGCATCGAAATAAAATAAGAAGATGAAAGTACACATTTTATCATATTGTAATAAATACGGTTTAGTCTAGACTTCGACAAATATGACCGACGTTGACACGACTTTAATAATCGGAGATTTCCAGCCATGCATGCGCTTTGACTGTCCTTGACTCTGGTTCAGCGATAACGCTGGCGAACTTGGACTTTGACAGAACCTAAGAGAGCTTTATCACCGATACTCATTAGTCATCATTCTGTCGACCTTCACGCATGGGCGCATAGTTTCGCGTTGCTTTGTTATCCGTCTCTTTTATCCTATCGAGATTTTTCATTCTTGGATAATACACGAACTATCCTAGGCATTGCACAAAGTAAAATATTTGTATATTACACGCCCAAATGAAGCTAATACGTACAATGGAAACGTATCGTGGATCATCCGTCTGAAAAAAATGTCTTTTGTAAATATAAAGTTCATTTTATGTACGTGGCTACTCGATATATGTCATACATATCTATATAATTTATAGATGAGATTTATATATCCACTTTTGATTTAAAAATATTTCTTATTTATTAATGCATATAAAATATTTAACAGTTCTTAGCCTTTGCCAATGACCATGCACCATCATTTTTAACCACTATGAAAATTATAATACATTTTCAGGTACAGCGAAGCACGGTATACTTGTACTGGACGTATAAAGTAGGATAAGTATAGAAAACTTAAACCATCTATGATAGACGAGATAAAAATCTCATGAAAAGAGATATTTAGCGTGTTCTCGTTTGAATTAAATACAACATTTTATCCGAAAAGAATATAACGTTTATTAAGATTTTCACCAGTTGAGAGCAATTTTGTGCTTTTTTTTTTATTTCTTTGGCAAGAAACATTTAGATTGCCGGAAGTAGTTAAATTCGCTTTGAATGTCAATTTTTCGCGCATTACATGGGAGGACCTCGCAGCTAACCCCTCCCTTTATTGCTAATCACCCAGATAATGTCCCCAAATATGTATAATATGTATTTTCGCATTCGCTACTTTAGATATACACATACTGGGTAGAAAATGCATTTTTTCCTAATACCGGCAAAGAATACTTCTAATAGATTCACGGAGTGGTCCCTGTCAAGAGGTTGTACGCGAAGCAACGACTGATAATAAAGAATTAATACCAATGATTATACCGAAAGACACGATAAGAAAAATCCAATCGTTATACGTATTTCAGCTCAGGATATGATAAAATTATGTGCGTTATTTTCCGAACGGCGTTGTTACTTAATTATGACTTGAACTTACATTAAATGTTAACAATCGCTAACTGACTATCGGTTATCTTCTCCGGCATACGTAAATACGTCTTTTTCGTTATTCGTGGCTTAAAATTGGATACACGGACGTAAGATCGGATGATTTAAAAATCCCGGATGACCAGACCCTCGGATTTGGAGAATCTTCGAAAATGGAACGTTAGATCGAGGGATGTAATAACGTGGCAGTTCTACGATGCTTATGGTGTATGAAGTCATCGTGGTGGAAAACACTTTTTCGAAGAATATCATTACTGTACTAGGGGAGACCGAGGTCATATGTAATACGGGGCAATTGGAACAAACGTTATCAATTTTATCTTTAAACTTAAAATAACGTATCGAGACAGTGGAAGCTTTCCCATAGCGCAATGAACGTCTCACGGTAATTTCATGTTTGTTAGACCAAGAAAAATGGACGTTTTTAATAGGACGCATTTGGCGCAAATTTTATACACCGAAAGTATTTTTGCGACGATAAGGATTACAGTCCGATTATCGGTTTTGATATTAGGTCGATTCAGCTTTCTGAGAAAAGTTCGGTGGTTACCAATGGTTAATATGTTAAATATTAATGAATTTCTACCCAATTACGATTTCGATCCAAGGAAAAGTGAGGTTATATCTGGTTATCGGTAGTCTTGTTTCAATCCTGTCCAAAATTCCTGAGATAAATATTTTCTCTGGTTATTGTCGATTTCGATATTTTATATAACAAAGAACTTATGTCCAAGTATGATTTCGGGTCATTGAGTAAAGGAAGATTTAAAATTCGATTATAAGTTTCGTCCCTGATCTCATTTCTTGCTGACAGTGGAATATGTACATAAAAATGTACAACTACTTGATAATATCGACTCAGGCATCATTTAAATGCACTCGATTGATTGTTTTCATCCAATGGCGATATTTATCTAAAGATTCGCGAAAAAAACCGATCCTGGTAGAACATGCATTATTTAACTTCTAATAATACCCTACATCTGAATGCTATACCTCTTCGGTATTCTGCGACGTAAAGAATAAATTTCTTTTCTTTTTCATAATCTACTCGTTAAGTGTTATTTATTACTGTTCATTATTAACGTTATGGATATAATGTATACAGACGAAATGTTTGAACGATTCACGTTTTCGAAATAACCACCCATGAAAAGCAAAATAAGAGACAAGCATGAGATTTGACTAAACAGAAAATGATAATTTGACATGGTTAAAAATGGTTCAAAACACGCGTAAAAAAAATGTTTGAATTCATAACAGAGGACAGTATTGCTAACAAAGTTATAATTGCACCGATAGCCAAAATGTTTGCAATTGTACGAAACATAGATGTACCCGGAGCAGAACTTCTTTTAGAAAAAATGCTTACTAAATTAGCAAATAAAATTGTAGCAATAGCCGATAAAACGTTATTGTCACCACTCGATAAAATGAGCAATGTACAGTTTGTTGTTCCTAGTAAATAATATTGCAATCATGAACAAAATCCTTATTGCCCTAGTGAAGTAAACAAAATAACAACGGAAACAAAATACGAAGCATGCCATTTAGTATATTATCCAATATGATTCGACGTAGCTGTCGATATAAATACGAACGTCGGGAACGCAGGTATTTATAAGAATCTATTTTACCGACGTTGATAACATTTCTCGACGTGTTTCACCTCGTAGGTTTTACGACGAAGTTCACGTCATGTTGGTATGTATGAGATATGTGGTATGGCATGTGTGTGTTATATTTCCATTGAACTTGTATCAACACCCGCGCATGAGCGTGCATTAGTCGGCAAATGATTCTTTTAATTTACCTGTAATAATTTAGACAACTATTTACGCTGGTATTAAGAAATTAGTAACAAATTGAAACGTTGGTACGTTCATTTGAAAGCGGGTTAATTTTAAAGAGCCAGAAAACGAGCGAGCCGTCGTTTACCTTCCGTGGTGTCGATACATTTGAGGACATCTTCAATAGCTTGTGACCCTTGACTGTTTGTTCATGTATATTTCCTCAAGACGGATATTCACATACGTGCCGGCTATGGTAATGTACGACTGCAGCGGGTCAGTCTTAAACTCAATTTTACACTTTCCGGTCGTTTCTTCGATGTACATTCCCATTCTTACCAAAAGTGTCCTCCGTTGTGTCCAGTTTTTAAAGCTAAAATAAGAATCTGATTGCAGCAACAGTAATTAAATTAAGAATTACGGCGAGTTTCGGTGTCGGGTATGATTTTAACGGTACATATAAGTAAATGCATCAAAGTAACGTAATCTCTACTAAAAAATATGTTAGATAATCTTGCCAAGTACAGAATTGCCGTGAATTTGTGTACTTAATGAACCACTATTTATATCCTATATTTTGCTTTTACATTTAAACGTTCTAAAAATACTAATTCTTAGCTGTAGAAATTTCGATCTTCCATCGATATTGACCGTGGTTTCAACATTGGGCCAATATTGATAATTGAGCCTCCCCGCATTATCTTGGCCTAATGTTAAAAATACCATCGGTACACTCAGCCCAATAACGACCGATGTTTGGATATTCTTTTGTTCAAAATTGGAGTTTCCGACAATGTTTTCGCTGTTTTCGGGAGGTTTATATGACCGAGCTCTCTAAGAACTACAAGTAGATCACTAATTGTTTCATGTTTTAAAGTTTTAAAGTGCTTTAATGCCCACGATCCTATTTTATCACTTGCATACTATCCCTTTAACGTGGCTGTCAAAGTTGCAGGGGGGCTTACAATAATTATTTTCGACATTGTTTGATTCCTCGGAGCAAGAAAAGTCCGATAAGGTGCACGAAAACGTCGAAGGTAAGTTTCTTTTCATTATAAATTGGTCACTGGTATCATTGGCACATTCTTCATTGGTTAACTGTTTATTTTCAGAATCGGTATTACATTTATCTCGTCGTGAAATAGCTCGATATTTCTTGACATCCTCGTATGCATTCATTCTTCTTTTTAAATGTTGCAAACCGACCTTAATTTATTCCTATTTTTCGGAGTAGCGTCAGCAGGTCGGTTCTAAGTTTCACCTTTTTTTAACGAGCACGTCTTCGGAAACTGCGGCTCACTGCCGTATTACTTGGCATTTGCCACCATTGGTTCCAACGGGATTGGTAGATGGCACCCGTGGCTTCGGACTTTCTCGCAAGTGGTATGGTTAGTAGTTTGTACATAAGGCCCGTCACCGTTTTCGAAATTAAAATCGTAATGCTGTGCTGGTTTATCGTTCTAGATGCCGATACTCAACTTTACCCCAAGATGTGCCCTACTACCAACGACAGCCAAGCAAAAGAAGGATAGAAGGGGGAAGGTCTAGCACGCACCACACCATACCTTGGGAATAAATTAACAATGTATCACTAATTAAAATAAGACCGTGTGAAAATATTCTCATTATTACACAAATATAACAAACGTTATTATTACAAAATTAATTTGTTTAATCTATAAATACCCAATATTGGCCCAATCTAGGCTCAGCATTGGGGTATCGCTCTACTTAGCGTATTTCTATTTTTAAGAAATATTGGCCCAATAAAGGCAAATTAGTTGGGGCAAGGATCCGCTGATGTTATCATTTCCACAGTAGGCCACGCTTGGCAATCAAGATTGCGCTAACCATTTTCACTATTGAGCCAATGTTTCGCTGATGGTAAATTTCTACATGGAACAATATTGGACAAAAGTACGGTTTACGAGACTAATCATCGAGGAAAATAATTATTAATTGAAGAGTGCAGACGTAGCTGTACAAGAAAGATCTTTTTCGAAATACGCATGTGCAAAGTAGGTAAAAGATACTATCCTGTACCGGTCAGAAATTGGCAATTTTACATACGCTTTACATGCGTTGAAAATCAAACATTCCGTGAATGACTACCGTAAACTTAACTTATGCTGGAAATCTGTATCGCTCAGAAAATTCATCGTTCAATAAGTGCACGTTACGATAGAGATGACTAAGTTTTCACGTATAACGATGCTAGGAGTACTCGTTGGTAAACTCAAAATTAGTTCTTTAAGTAGAATAAACCAGAGTCACGATCAATGATTTGCGTTAAAAATCGAATCTCGATGTTAGGATTAAAAGGTATTAAAATCTCAATTGGATCTGTTCCATTCGTCCCAATTACCCTCGTATATTTTAATACCGCATTATTAAATTTATTTTTCTTGTTCCAGGTTTTCTCGCAAGAATCGTCTCCGCAAGGAAAACAAGGAACCGTTCGGCCTACCGAAGAGCCCTATTATCGAAAGAAAAAAATTGCGAAGAGATCCCAGTGATGTGCTTTTTTTATACGAGTTAGGCCCACTCATCCATAGGTGTGCCCACTGGAAGATTACGGTCTGATTTACGAGTCATATAATGGCGACGCGCACTATCACGCATTCTACCCAGTCCAAATCGTCCTTGAGCTGCTGCCAAGGTGATCCTAGCAGCCATAGTGACATTCGCACTGCATGTGCGATAAGGAACAATAATTATTTCAAGCAAGAGAAACATTCCTTTCCAAAGAGGCCGGAAATCAATCTAGCCTTCGTAGATATTCGCTTCAGGGTGAAACTATGGAGTATTCGCAACTTGATACCAGGTAAAGTAACGAATCTTATGGGTCCGTATGACTTCGATGAAGTATCACCCGTTCCGTGGTTACGGAGGTTACGTCCTTAGCAGGACATACTCTGGTAGTTTAGTAGTTTGAAAGGACGAGAGCACAAAGTGCAAAATTACAATTTCATCGAAAATGCTAACCACGCGTTTTGAAGGAATTATATTGAGAATTAAAGAAACGCGATTTCCACATCGTGCAGTTCATCCGGTTAAATAAATCACGTGGTCATACCTCGCGTAATATGACGTACAAGAAGCAACGTATGACCCGGGGTATTACAGGAGGGAATCGAGCAACGATAGTTTTATGCCCAGTTCCCCCGACCTCGATTGGATCGTTGGTTATCTAAATTAGGCTTTTGTTAAAAAAATTGCCAGAATCGTTGGAACCAGAATTTGGTTCGAGACAAGTAGAGGATCTTTCGCAAGCTCGGCCCATCTTCATTTTCATTTTAACATCTTATTTCACGAATCCCATCCCCGATCGAATCGAACATTAACCGTCATCGTGAATTCAAAGCCTAGATCCGGTGAACCCGGTTAACCGGGTAGAATAAGACTTTCAACCCCCTCCTCGAACAGCTGAGCTCGAAATCTCGGCATCGCGAAACGGATTAGATTTACGCGTAGCCGACCATTCACAAGTGGCGAAGAATCTCGACGTCAGCACCCCTCGCGTTCGACGACCCACTGGCGCTAAGTGCGTTATCGCGACACCTGAACCCTCGCCCCTCCCTCGCGGCTCAATTGTAGTAATCCCTCCTCGGGTTCTCACTCTCCGCAGATTCCGCCATCCAGGGTGCTCGGGTCATCTCGTTTAACTTAGAAATCTCTTACGCCAGAATTCGAGATCAAATCGTCTAAGTTATATCCGAACGCCACGTAATGTGACGTCGTTAACCAGTCGTATAGTCCATTTGAAGTAAGTTGAAAACGTCGGTGATCGGCTGATACTCTTATCGACTAGAATGCAAGATGCGTCCTTGCAGGGTTGGATAAGCAAAATACTCTAGGTAATATATGTCCTTTTTAACATTAAATTACTACGTATTTTACTTAACAAATTTTATACGTCATGTAAAGTAGATGCACATGGGTCTTTATGTTTCTGCAGTTCTCATTCCGAATACGCTTAAAATACGCAATCTTCCATCGAATGCATGGAAAACTGAATGGAATGTTGAAGCCTGGATCTTTTTAATGGTTTACTCCTACTTGTCATTATTTTTATTATTTTTTTTTTATTAAAATATTTATTTACAAGTGATGTATACTTTGACCGCTTTGAAAAAGTCAAGTTACAGTCCCGCCATCGTTGTCGTGTAATTTATTAGACATTTTACTTGGATTTTCCGTAAAATACTTCCCTTAAGTATTTTACTCGTATGACGCGTCACTGCGCAACCCTGCGCTTTTGTCGAGACGCAAAATCCCACTGGATTCGTGTCAAAGAGGATTAGATGGAGTGGAAGCTTCGCGTATGCTGGAAACAGCGCCATCCGTCTATTTTCTTGGCGAAACATTTGAAAGAAAAGCGCGCTACAGATTGCAGTTTGACATTGACAGGTATTGCTTCGTATGTACGCAAAGAGTTGGCTAGAAGAGAAGGGAAGCAAGACTTGCGAAAGTGAAATTCTGATGGAAAAATATAAAGACAAAACTATAAAGGTTGGGTCCCTCTGCAAAGTTCCTAACAAAGGACGAATCTAAGGCTTCCGTTCCAAGTGTCGAAGGAACCTGTAATGCAAATAATAATAAATACACGTTATACATCGCGTCAATATTCTATTGGAAAATTATTCAGCGAAAAAGATATAAATTATAAATTGCAATAACTACTGGAAATATCATATCGTGACATATTTGTTGCGTTAGAGTACGCGTAATTGTAAAATTGTAAACGACGGTGCCAATGCCTATACCCATGCGGAACAAGATATATATTGTACGTATATAAGATATCTGTCATAAACGTGGACAGGGTGTAACGGAAGTGATAGTGACGGTTTATATAGCGCTATCCTCGTTGAAAGAGGAGTCGAAAAATCCTGTACTATTTTTCCCTGCATAATATGTGCATAAATTTCCTGTAACAACCATTTGGAGCACGGCCGATCGATCGCGTTCCCCAAACGGAATGCATAGCGGAGGTTACACCTAGAACTACCGGGGGATTTGTTTTACCTGTGACGGGCCATCCGAAGCCAATCGTTTTGACCGGGCTTGGTAGTTCGATCGACTCCAAGGAATTTAAAAATTGTGCCGTTTTCATCAACGCGGGCAAAGCTTCGCAATTCGGAGAAAGATTAAGATGATCGTAGGTGCCTTGATACTGACATCATCGGTACCATAGCATCGCATGCTTAGCATTAAATTCCCACTACTTAACCATTTCCTTGATAAAGTGTTACGTCGTGACTACACGTACATCGACGTGACATGAGTGCAACAAGAGGTTACCGTAATGGAAGTCGCAAACAAGTCATTTATTTTCTGTGACGTAAGGGTCCGTCTAAAACTGTATCTTAGTCTTGAATTTGAAACAGACTTTAACCTTGAACTTAAGTCCGGTTTGACAAATGACTTTTTCTTACGGATTTCCTCGGCCAACTTACGCATTAAATATTCTACATAAAGTTTTCGTAAAGTTGAGTATCATTTAAAGACAGAATTAAGTGTAACGTTCCTAGTGTACGATGCATATAAAAAATGTAAATAAAATTAACTGGTTCCTTCTAGCAGGGCTAACCTTGTAGACAACTTAAGATGATATTAAATGGTCAGCCTACGTGTACCGAGAGATTCAATCGTTCGTCAAAGTATTCTCCGAATTGGATGTACCGATTCGTTTCAAATTTTACCACCCTAAAGTAGGTTCTGAAACTCTGCAAAATTTATTTATTTATCACGGACTCGAACCAACCACGGCGTGGTTCGTGCACGTTTTCGTTGTTTGACGCTTCTTGGAGGCTTAGAATCGAAAATGAAAAGTTTCAGGACCTAGCTCGAACAATGTTGAATACTTTAGAAATGCAACATTACAGTGTCGGATAAAGAGAAGTCAGAACTAAATTTTTCCAGACCCAATTTTAGCAAGTGGTTTAATTTTAAAATCAAGTAATGTTATTTCTATATTACTCAAACCATTTCCTTAACTAGTTGCACAATTTAATGCGATAATAAAATCGGCTGTAAGGCGTAGGAGCCTTAAAGGTATTTCGTTAACCACGTAACAACGGTACTCTACCGGTAACATCGTGTAATAAATAAACGAAAGTATGATCAATGCAATAATTTTTCGGATTCATTCGGTCTATTAAACATTTATGGTGAAAAATTATAAAAAAAGATGAATGAAAATATTTTACGCAATCGGCAGTAGCATATTTTCATTGTAATGCCGTTTCTTTTTATATCTTTGTGTTATATAACATAACATTCCCTACTTAAAATAGCTAATTAATTCTGGAATTCTCCTGCATCTACCTCTTTTCAGCGCGTTTTATACGTACTTCACATTCCGAGTTCTAGGAAAATTTAATTTCAAAGAAAATACCGAAAGTAATATTCTTCGTATGATTCATGTTGTACTTAACTTGATCCACGAAACATCTTTACGAGATCTTTCATGCATCACGGATGACGTTCTACTTAAACATCCATTATACATGACATTGTTTTTATAAAACACGTATCTGCTTGTTTTTCACATCGATATCAACATTTGTCCTATAGTTCGTTATATCGTACGAGAATATGCGAATAATACGTAATAACACAATGAATACGCTTTTATTCTAGTCTCATGCGTCGCATTCATTTTTCCCTGCCTCGTGATTGATTAAAAACAGAATATATGTATGTAATGAAAGTCAAGTTATCAGTCATTTCATTCAACTATTTCAGATACCAAAGAAATCCTTCACGGAGTAAGTGGGGCTTTCAAAGCCGGTGAATTGACAGCAATAATGGGACCCTCTGGAGCAGGGAAATCTACTTTATTGAACGTTTTAGCCGGTTTCACGTGAGTAATGTTCTTGTGCAACTATAAATTAGTTAATTAAAATATTCCGTACAATTCATTCGGTTACACGTTGCATGGTTTTTTACTTACCTTTTTCGGTAACAACATGCGATATTACTAATAACTACGTAAATATAGTAGTCATCGAGTGGTATTTTAAAGATGTATTTTTATATCAATCAGTTCATTTCACTGCAGTATCGGTCATTACGTAAACGATAAGGAGATAATAATTGAAAACCGTAAGAAATACCTTTACAGCTACTTACTTTATTCACTTTCTTGCACAAGATGTATAAACTTAGTTCAGTTATATCCTGTTTCGTTGTCGGTACAGAAAGAGAATAGTAAAAATTCATCGAAATGGAAAGTACGAATATTTGACAATGCCCTTCGGCGTGAAAAACGAACCGTTTGAATATCAGATATGTATTGCCAGGGCTTAGAGTGAATATTGACGATGTTCAATACCCTCCACCGCCATTCCGGAGAGTCTCGACCGGATTTTCATTTCATCCGAATAAGTCTAAATATCTCTCATTTGGGTTTTTCAAGGTGATGTGAAAGTAGCATTAAAATTTTCTCCGAAGTGGGTGTATCGAATTGTCTCAAACTCGACTATGTGAATATGGAGGCTACAAGGAAGGTTCTGAAACTCATGAAATTTCAATTTTAAGTTAATACGTTTATAGCTATTTTCAAGAATTTTAATAACAAATGAAATCACGCGAGTTTCAAGACTTACCTTAGGGCTTATTTATTGATGTGGTAAAATTTGAAAGAAATTGGTACACCCAATTGGGAGAAATGTTTCATGAACGATTGACCCCTAAGACTCCACTTTCACGTTCCCCTAAGTACAGGCAGGAGAAGGTCGTCCGAACCCTCGTAAAACTATGGCTCTTGTAAACCCCGTCATATCGGAAGCACCGATACATTTGGGTCAATTTCTGTCCTGACTGGCCTGGGCGTTTTATCGCTGACAATTTATTTATAAATTTTTGTCGCCCTTGTATCGGTTGGCTGTCTCCTCGCGAAGAGTGGAGTGGTTTCCTAAATGCGATAACGCGCGAAGGAGAAAAATTCTGACTTGAAAAGGAGTCCTAATTTTTAACCCTAGCCTTTCAACGGAGGTTCGTACCGATGCTAGTTCTTAGGGCTATGGAGCCATTACGTTTCACGAAAAGAATAGTAGGCTTCACCCTGTTGCTTATTTTAGCAAACACCCAACGGCACCTGAGTTCCGGTACCACTCGTACGAGCTCGAAGCTCTAACGGTCGTAAACGTTAAACATTTTCGACATTTTCGACATTTTCTCGTTCAGAGACGTTTCACAGTTGTCAGGGACCATAATTCTTTGAATGCATCCCAAACGAAACGAAATCATACCCCTCGAGCGCACCGCCAGTGGGCGTTCCTGCACGCTTCTGACTTTGACATAGTTTATTGCAAAGTAGTGAGTAAAATTGCCATCTAGATCTTTAAAAAAGAGAGGAAATACTCTCGCAATTATTAAATATTTATCTAGGGGTACATAGTTTTACTACCCAATACTTTTATTTCCCGTTATCGAGTTATAAAAGAACTCCAGGGTGAATAGTTCTTTGCCTTAGACCTTGTTTGCGGTAAAATCAATTAAGCAACTCGTGGTCACGTAGTTGCGCGGTTTCAAGAGTCGTATAATATATTTCATACGTACCGCTTAAGTTCTATTATCATCTCCACCCGTTTTTCCCTACCGAAGGAACGTTGCGTGGATACTTTACCTTGGCTCGTGGATAACCTACGGGCCCATTATTTAATTAACCAGTTTCGTTAACCGGAGAATATTTATCGGCTGTTTCCTTGGTAGGGTTCAAGGAGTGACAGGAGAAATTATGGTGAATGGCAAAGTTCGAGCACCTCACAGCGAAAGTTGGCGAAGAACTTCGTGTTACATTCAACAAGATTCTTTATTGAGACCACGACTTACGGTTGGAGAAGCCATGACGTTAGCTGCCCATTTGAAGCTCGGATACGAGAACACTTCTGCGTACAAACACACTCAAGTTAGTCTCTACAAACGGGTGTCCCATATAATTAGCAACGTCTCGAAAAAAACGATACTTACTTTTTGCATAACTATTGCGCAGGGTACATCTTTACGGACAAATTGAAATGCTTCTATGGAAATTTTGAGAAGTAGTTATGGCAACGTACAATTAAAACTATTTATTGTAATCCTTTAGAACGACAACGCGTACAGCGACATTAAAACCATATCGATCAACATAATGTGTCATGTAACGCTTTATTAGAAAAAAATACAAAGATCATTGATCACGAAGTAATGCCTTTGTAACAAAGCAAATTTAATTTTAACACAAAGAAAACAAGGTTCATCGAGGAGTTTATGTATTAACCATTCTGATTCACAGGTCTTGGAATTATTAGAGATGCTCGGCTTGAGTCACTGTTATGACACATTATGCGGAAAATTATCCGGGGGACAAAAGAAGAGGCTTGACATTGCTCTGGAGTTGGTTAGCAATCCTTCAGTATTATTTCTCGATGAACCCACGACTGGTAATTATACAGACAATGATTACTCGTTATCGTCATTCCTACGAACGCGAAGTATTTAAAACACATCTCATTGATCATCTTGCATTTTTCCAAAATTGATGATACGTATCAAACTGTCGTTGTAACTATCTAACATCGTTTCATACTAATAATAAATATCGATTCAATCCAATTTGAAGCACATATAAGTTGTGCCACCAATTATTATGTACAGTAGATACGCGATGCCGAAGTGAAACATTCTACTCAATTCTGCCGAATTTGTACCCTATATTTATGCACTATAGAAACAGATTTTAAAACTTCCCAGACAGCACATGTACCGGAAAGATGACGAAAAGCTATCCTTTTCGAGTCGTCTTTTCGACATGACGAAGAAATATCTAAAAGATGTCTCCGTATGGATGCCTAATGCAGGAAGTGAAAAATTATCTATAAAATATATGAAAGTAAGCGAAAGGTGGCAGCATCAACGCCATTTCGTATAGATGTAGTTTTATGTTTGAACGTTCTTAAAAAATGGAAGCTTATAGCTCCGGATATTAGTTCGTTCGTATATAAGTCCCATTACTGGGACCCGTTTCTCGAGTTCATACGATCAACTTCCGTATGCGAAGTTGGCAGTTTCGTATACGACTTTCAAACGTTGATAATTGACGTCGAAACGATGTAACATTTTTCATGCGAATTTATTTGTATGCGAAAGCAATCCGTATGAACTCGTGAATCGGATCCTTGCCTTTACTTTTAAGGTGGGGTGAAAGTGGCGTCGAAGAGGTTTCGTTTGGTTCACGAACGATCGAGCCCTCGGATGCCACTTTCGCATCCCCTCAAATCGTTGTGCCATTCCATTCCCTTCCCTTCGGAAGGAGATTCCACTGATTCCACTGATTCCACTGATTCCACCGTTTCAAGTCCACGTCAAGAGGTAACCGTCTGTGCCGGGAAGAGGGAGAGAAAATCGAAAGCTACCCTCCGAAGTCGACGAAAAGATGTACGAATTTTCTCATCTTCCGATCTTGACAAATCGTCATCTTTTGGTCTTGACCGAAAGATGCCACAATTCGCGGCATAAGACATCCCCTTCTCTTCTTTTTGTCGACTACATGCTATAACCGAAATATGACTTTTCGGAAAATTCATCATCTTTTAGACATATTTTAGTCGTTGTTGCGCTGTCTGGGTTATTTCAACTGGTGTAACTTTCACCCGGCCTTCAAAGATTAAGTATACATTTACTGCATCTTTGGTATCGAGCTTGACCAGAGACAAGTCTTCGTTGTTCTTTTATGAATTAGCATTTAATGGATAAGTCCTTATAAATACGTATATTGACTTGAGAACCCTGGTCGATTCGAACTATTCGAGAAAGGTTCAATTCGCGTCGAATTTCGAGAGATAAGGCCCAGCGTTCAATTTGGGAATTTCGTGCCGCTTATCGTCAATGAGTCGGATTCGTAGGGATGAAAAGATTCGGAGAAAAAAAGGATAACGCTCCATTTGGAGATCTCACGTTGATGGTTTAAACCGGAAGCTTACGCGGTGAAGCGAAAGAAAGGGAGTAAAAGAATATCTTTGTTCCAGGTCTCGATTCTGCTTCGTGCATACAGTGCATCGCTCTTCTGCAGAGATTAGCGAGAACGGAAAGGCGCACCATTGTCTGCACGATACATCAGCCCAGTGCTCTGATCTTTGAGATGTTTGACTGCCTGTACGCGGTGGCCGAAGGCCATTGCATTTACAGAGGACCGGTGCGATCTTTGGTGTCTCATTTAGCATCCATAGGCGCTCATTGCCCACCGTATCATAACCCCGCTGATTTTTGTAAGTCGTTCCTCAAATTAGCAGTATCTTTCAGTCGCATGTTAATATAACGATCGAGTTGAAGATAGTTGCCTAGTCGTTAGTACTTGGAAGTATGTTGCTCGCCGATGTGGACATCCGTTGTCTCTAATTGTCAAGTTATTCGCGTCAAGACTAATAATGGACGGTGGCGGACAAGAATGTCTTCGTATCACCGCCCGGCGGTGATAAAGGAAATAAAGTGGATAAGAAATTTCAGAATTTTTAACGGAGATTGTCAGAATGCATTCAGTCTTGGATCGAAGTTTACTAAGAGTCAAGTAAAACGATCCACTTTGTGTCCGCTCTTTTTTCTGCTTTCGCTTCTTAGCACAAATTAGAGGAATGTTTTGAAAAGTTCACACGCTTGTTACATGTAGGCCTCTCTTAAGTTATTAAACCATAATCTAGACGAAATGAATCAAAAATCAAGTATAGCCATATCCTTGACCAATTAGCGGTAGTTGAAAATGAAGATGGTTCGTTATTTTTAAAATATGTAATTTTGTCTTCTTTGCTCAAGAAATTTGGACCAATATAACAAATTTAAGTAACTTTTGTTGTCCGGTACAAAGGTTTGGAGATAATATAATCAAGCATTTCTGTTATATACATATAAAACATCTTATTGCAGTGCTCGAAGTCGCAATCGGCGATTACGGAGTTACCGTTGACAAATTGGTCCTGGCGGTACAAAAGATGTGGAAGGATCAAAAGGAGATTTCACCTGCTCCGAAGCAAGAAAAATACTGTAAGATTTCGATATTAATTTTTATAGTAAAGGTGTACGTTCGTTACTCGTCGCATGGTAGAAAAATATATTGTCAATTATCCAGATATTTTCGTTTCTCATATCGGAGCTTTCAATAATTGTATATTGATCGAAATATGAGAGGATGAACACCATTTTGGTTCTGGCTTAGGCTAACGATAAGCCAGACAATTTTTTTTCAAAAATCAATTTTTTGGAGATGTTAGGATAATTCTTAGGTGCTCAAATTTCAGACAGTTCGGACCAATATCCTTTAAAAAAGCGTCTTATTCGATCTCAGGGGGGTTTAACTTCACTTTAAGCTAGTTTTTTCTATAACATCTGTCGAATTAACAAGTTCGATAAATCCGATGTTAACACGCTGCATACCTCCTGCATGATCAAGATCGGTCGCTATCGAGTTTGAAAACCGAACCTAATACATTGATCCAATGTCTTTTTGATCCGATAAGCATATGGTCCAGACTCGCATACACAAGTTATTCGAGTTGCACGGGTCCAACGATAAAAATATTCAACATTTTTCCGATGGGACGACACAACGTTATCGCGCTGATCGTTCCGATGTCCACTGCTCAATCGCTTTAAGAGGGATTCCCAGTTATAAGGTGCCGTCGGTGCCACCGAAATTTAAACGTTTTGTTACCTAATGACACAATTTTTACATAAAAAATAAAATATATACCAAACCTTATGGAGGTCGATGAAACGAACCGTCGAAACAATTTTGTGAGCTGTAGCATGAACTTAGCCAAGATGGGAACAAATATTTTACTGCCATGTTATAAGTATATTTGACGAGTATTAAAACAATCACGAAATTGATTGGCCGTAATTTACATTGTAAGAAGAAAATCTTACCGATGGGTTGTAATTTATGATTACAGGCGTAGAGGAAACACCGTCATCTGCTGGCTTTCTAGCGCAGTGTTATCTTCTCTATAAACGTCAATTGATGTCCTTGAAAAGAGATCATACGCTGTTGGTGATTCGATTGATGTGCCATCTTCTTATCGGCGTAATCTTTGGTTACCTGTACAGAGGAAGCGGTTACCGTGCCAATGGTGTACTTGCGAATTATGCCTATCTGTATGGATCGCTATTGCTGGTGGTTTACACGGGAAAAATGGCCGTCACTCTTGCATGTAATTATATCCTATTTACTTCGCTAAATCTATAAACGTCCTCCAAAAGTAAATATTAATCCAGGGAATAATAATTGTCCAAACATTAAAAAGGAGAATCGATCTACCACGTAAATAAGTCAAATATTCAGTTCCCATTGGGTTAAAAAATGGACCTCTGCAAAAACACGATCGTGTAAAGAAATCTGGCCAAGTACAGGGACTTTGCGAATTCCCCCCGAAAGAAACTATTTAGATTCCACGTTATACCTCTGCATAAAAACAGGACTTTCATTCACCACTCCTCACTTTTCATGAATCCTGAATCGCGAAAGGAATTTCGGACCAAAACTTTGAGCACGGTATCAGGGGTTGCGATTTATATATAGATTGACTCTCATGCGACGCTTGAGTAGATACGTGTCAATATCTGCAGGAGACAAATGCATACAATAACTCTATATGTATATTTATTATAGATATCGATTTTTTAAATGTAGTACATACCCTGGACAAGAATGATACGTATATGATATATATTTATAGTAGCTTTGTGCGACGTTTGAGTAAGGTTGATTTTTCTTCCAGTTCCACTAGAAATGCAGATCTTGACGCGGGAACACTTCAATCGTTGGTACCAGTTAGGACCATATTATATTAGCATGCTGTTGGTGGAAATACCCTTTCAAGCTGCTTGTGCGACTACGTATTTGGCAGTTAGCTACTGTTTAACTGGACAGCCGATAGAAGCTCATCGAGTTATTTCTTTTATGATCGTAAGCATCGCTGCGAGTCTAACTGCACAAGCTTGGGGCTTCTTCATCGGCGCAACTACACCCGTTAAGGTAAATATGTAATACACATTTTAAATGGGAATCTTTTAATTGGCACCAGTACCGATTTCAGTCGATGCTAATTTACACGAATTAAACCTGAATCTAAATTGTATAGGAAAAGAATTTGTATAAGATTCATATGACATTACGGGTTGTTTTAATCTACTCCGAGGTTGTAGTCATGGCCTGTTTATTTAATTCCAGATTGCTGTGTTTGCCGGGCCTATAATCGCTGTACTGTTTTCCGTTTTCGGATTTTGTATACGTTACATGGATACTCCGGCTGCATTCCGATGGATATTCCACATATCCTATTTTAGAGCTGGATTCCACAGCCTACTGTACACGGTCTACGGTTTCGACAGAATGGACCTAAATTGCGACGAAATTTACTGTCATTATCGAAAACCAACGAAATTTTTAAAGGAAATGGAAATCAACGAGACAAACGTAGTGAGCAACTTGGTGCTGATCGTTGGAATTGGAATTTTAATGCATTTTCTTACTGCCAGTGCGTTATGGTGTAAGTTGAACAGAAGATGAAGCGCTGCCATCGAAATCTCACTTCAACGGTTCGGTATTCTGAACAACGGTTTACCGATCACGGTACTGCTTGAGATTACCACGTTGACTTAATTTAAATAAACGGGTAGAGAACACGAAAGATAATATTAGACGTTACAGCGACTTAACGTCACGAGATCCAGAATGATGTTCTACTATACCGAAGTTTCGCAGAATACTTACGAAGACGGCTGCTTTCTAGAAATTGCGGTTATCGTAATTTCGATTATTATCCCAGTGCGCTACCGGTGAAATTAACACTTCCTCCTTTCCATGACTATTAGTTAACGATACCTCGCTCACAAGAGCTTATTAGCTGAAAAGCGTGGATCTTATCAAGGGGCACGGATTGAGAGGAACGACATTCTCTCTGATAACAAGCCTCGATTACTTAATAACAATATTTGTACCGTTTATATTACTTGTATTATTCGGAGCATCGTTCATCTGCCGACTCGCGGATCGGTAAGATAATAGTTAACTCGTTCGCTACCACGGTCACAGGGATAACAAAGCGATGCGTCGTCACACATATGTGACGGCTGGGAGCGAACGAGTTGAAGGCTATGATTTATAAAACATTTATAAAATGTACTCGTCAAAAACGTGAATCTCTCGGCGATACTACGATATTCTTTGTTACAAGGTCAAGAAATGTCCTTAATTAAGCGCAAGTATTGCATGCGATATACCAGCTAGTAAATGAAACCAGTGCAAAATGATTTGTGGGTATCGGAATTTGTTTTCTATACAATTCTACGGAAACGACATCGTTAAATATGTGAAATTGTAATGCATATTTGTGACGGTATGGAAATAATATGCAGTGTTGGCAGTGATCCGTATGCTAACTGCATAGCCGATACCTATGTGTTCCCGAAGGAGGGAAATACTAAAATATTAGATGACGTGCCCGTAATCCGAGGTGCGTGGTCGCTTTAAATCGTCACGACATTTTTTGGGGTAGCAGTGGGGTATCTATTTAGTATAGAGATCGGAAGCTTTGGTATGGCAATAGAAAAATCAAAATTATCAAAATGTCCACATGCACAGGGTCAATATGAGACAATACGGTAGCATGTGCATTAAGGGGTAACGCCACCTTGGAGGTTTGAACAAATCAATTTTTTGTTTTCTACCTAAATCATCAGCTTATGGCCGTAGATCATGCATCGAAGAAAAAAAAGGTGGAAAGAAAGAAGGACGGACTTCGAAAAAAGGTCCCTAGAGAAGACGTGGGAGGATATTTCGCAGCCGTTGATTTGTAGACGGAATGTTTCATCGTCGGAACGCTTTGTTGCGGAGGCGCTTGTCGTCGGATTGTTGCGTCCGCAGGTTTTTTGGCATTTGAACTTATTCGCTACTTGGAAACGCGTGCCTGGTGGTTGAATTATGTTTTCGATGAATTCTTTCCCAATTAATTGTATTCGATGAACTTCCGCAGACGGTTCTTTTGTTGTATGTATCGTAGAACGAAGCGTGACGGAGAAACCTTGTACGCAAAATTGTATTCGCGAGAAAAGGCGATTCCGCAAATGACCCAGCACGCCGCGATTTCGGGCCCAAAAAATTAAAAAAAGTATTCGTTTACTCCTCATACCCATATACCCGTTGAAACACGCTTACATTCATTTAAATAACGTTATTCATTTAGCCACGGTTCCGTCCCAAACTTAGACATCGTTTTAGGACTCATAAGATGGCGTTACCCCTTAAAGCATTTAACAGAATTATATTCACCTTATTTTAGTTGTACAATATTATTAACTAATCGCACCAACAAATCAGTATATAAACCAATTAGAAAAGAATTATTTTTGTAATCGGTGGCTATTGTTTAAAACTAACTGTTCTATCCAATGCATTATATCTTCGAGTACTACAGCATTATAAATATAATTCGGGGTCAGGGACGAAGTAAAGACATTTGACAATTAGTTATCTTGTTTGAAATCTTTGATTGTGATTTTATTTTCCGTTGGTTTATTTTATTTGAACCGGATTCCGACAAGAAAAACATTCCTTTGTTAGCGAAAGGATCGTTAAGTTTTTTAAAATAAATTTGTGATATTTGCTGATGTGCAGATCGATAAACGAATCTTGATTACCATTTGAATGTAGAACGTTGAACATTTGAAAAAAGTGATAAATTACCGTACTAAATGTTCTTCAGTTAGTTGTAGATATTCATCGATTATAATTTACTGCAGGGATAAATATTTTGTAATTCTCAGATAATACAGGGAATCTCCACTAGTATTTGTTTTGTTGTTGTGTTCGCGTTAATTGATTACTCTATTTGGTTTGTAAATCTGAAAAAAAGGAGCAGCTCATATAGAAAATGATAAAATGGAGATGCCGTATTGTTATCTAACAGGGTATGTTTTATGTACCGGTGTATCCTTCAGACTCCCTGCAACGTGAACGATTTAAAGGATTTTTTTGTAGAATTTACCGATTCACTTATTTTCTAACTTATTTACCAGTGATTCTTTACCATAAGGTAAATAAAAGAGACTATTAAGAATAGCAGATCTGATTACGTATTTTAGATACAAAACAGAGTCAGTCCATAGTTTTGACTACCCCAAACCGATTAATGGATTCCGGATTACAGAATGCGTATTACGTTTGTAATATTAGTAATGATACCATGCGAAGTTCATCCAAATTGTTACTGAATTTTAAATTGTTTAAGTACCTTTGAACTCGTTTTACAACGTTTCTTGGGAGGAAAAATAGGATTCTAATTTGGAACCACGATTCTAATATCCTAAAGGTGTATTAAATTACAGTCGCGTCGAACGTAAGCTGTTACATAATAAAGTAATTAATGATTCGCAAGAAATGTGAAAATAAAGTATCGGTTATGCACAATGCGTTGTCTTCTCGGAACTATAAAATTTTTGCTTCGATCACTTTTTCATAACCGTTAAAAAAGTACGTAATGAAAATATTTAATAATATTGTAAACATTGCGCTACATCACATCCCATAACCTTTTTGCAACATTCTTGCGTATACTCTAATAATTTTTAAGATTTTATTCAAATAAGAAAAAGGCGATAATAATATCTGTAATGAGCTATTCATGAATTTGTTTTATTATCATTATTTATGCAATTTCGCCCGATAAGTTGAAAGTCTAATGAGTACATAGTGCATTCCTGAAGATATCGTGAGATTTATTTGATTAAAATGCACTAGTATATTTAAATATTTTGGGGCACTCTTTGTGAAAGTTGAAAATTCTGAGAATCATCTTCACAGAAAACTCTTCATATTACAGTCACTAATAACGAATGCAAAATTGCATATCAATTCGTCGTAGGCTAGAAACGAAATGTGTTATTATTTATATTTAAAACTGTTGTAATACCCGAGTGTCTGAATAAAAACATGAAAATTCGACGAGAATACACTTTTGCAATTCTATGCAATGCTACAGGAGGCATGTGTGGCTGTCAACAAGATGTAACAAATTTAGATGCATTTTATTTTATTTTGTGCAAAAAAATTGCATAACTATTTGAAAATGTAACTCAAATCGATCGTAGTAAATGCATATTATTCAAGGTCTAGATTGACTAATTAAATTTGAAAACAATACCTGATTGGTCCACCCCCTCCCGGACACTTAGGGAACCCGTCAGGGTCTTCCAATCCTCTAGAAAGCACTTTCGAGAAGAACGCATACCAGACTCAGTGCCTATAGTTCTAATAACGCAAATTGCAATCTAAGAAACGTCGGCAAAAAACGACAGAAGACACGGCATCAACCTGGGAAAACTGTACTTATGTAAATACATTTCCTTTTCAATGTTCAATTGTTTCAATATTTGAATAAGTGATCGATAGCCATGACAATGACACTACTGCCGTGCGATATGATGCCGTTTTTCTTTTCTCCTCTTAGAAACATTTACGTGTGTAAACAAAATCTCACCGAGTACAAGATTATAGTGAATTTGCGTCTACCTAATGAACCTCCGTTCACACCTTATATTACGCTACTACATGCAACAAAACTAAAAAAACGACTTAAAAAAGACGGTACAAAGTAAAAAATTATTATGTAGAAACTACTTATCTACTAACTACTGTAGATATCTGAGTAGTTTTTGCATGGAATGTTTGAGGTCGGCGTAAAAAAAAAAAAACGAGGCGTATCGGTGTCTTCGGTTTTATATTCCGTTACCGTTTGTTTCTGTTTCTTTGCGCAGACTTCATCCTTCCCAAGCAACAAATACTTAGAAATCTACAGTAGTTACTGGATAAGTAGTTTGTACGTCGTTATCTTTGACTTTGTAATGCCCCTTTTCAAGTATACTTTTTTAATAAAAAATTGTTATTTTTCGATTTTCAGCTGTTAATCGTTCAATTAGAGTTTCAAAGTTGTAATTATGTGTCAATAAAAGAGGTCGGTTAAAAGAAAAAAGGAACTCCATGACGGGACGGTTACCGTCAACCGTTCATGATTTCCATTGACTATCTTCAGATTTTATGATCGGATCGTGACGAAATTTACGTGGGACCACCCTTAAAAAGAAGCCTCTTTATGACAAAAAAAGAATGATCAAAATCGGTCAACCGGTAGTTAAAGGTCCCCGTAATCGAATACCGTACCGATTATAATACAGTACGCGAGTTCAACGAAACGTAGAACGAAGAAAATCGTCTAGGACCGAAGACGTTTCGTGCATCCTTCGCATCGAACGATCTTTTTCCACGACAGCCTGTTAAAAGCATCAATCCCAATAGACCGAAGAACACTTTAACAACCTTGGATCCTAAACGCGACGCCGAGCATCCTCCTGGAGCGTCCCCCGCTCGCGGAGGACGGGAGAGGCTGGGACGGCTCTGTCCTACGCTCAAGGGACTCGCAGACTCCAACCGGCAACCAGGTAGAATCCGCGGACCGGCAACGCCGGGCACTGGCTCGGCCCCCTCCCACCGTGCCGGCCGTTCCTCCCACCGTGCCGGCCGTTTATCATGCGCGGCTGCGAATGCGCGCTCGGTATGACTACCGGCCGGTTCTTGCGGCAGGTCGGTGCTCCCTGCGAGATCACTGCCCTCACGCGCGCTGGGGTGGAGACCCTCTCGGTCGGGCCGAGCCGAGTCGACGCAATTCGGGAAGCGAGCGTTATTTCTAGGTCGGCAACAAGGCTTACCCGCCCCGCACCCCACGAGGAAGACGGAGCTTCCTTCGTCGGTGGTGGGAGCGGCGCTCCTCTCCCCGTGGCCGCGAAAAGCTTTCCATTCCAGGCTGACCGGGTCAAGGAAAGGAGACGCGATCGCGCCCCGGGACGGGCGAAGAGTCGCGGGGCAGTGACCCGGCGAGAAGGATGGAGAGAGAAACGCGCCGAAAAACGTGGACCTTCCGTGGGTGCTCGCGACCCCGGTGGCAGCGACCTGGCCAGGCTCGTCGTAGGTAGGCCCTTCCTCGTACGTTCTCGTAGCGTGTACGCACGTGGCCCGCGTCCGCTCTTTTCCGTCACGATGCGGTTCGTTGACGGCCGTCATCCCCGGCAGGGACGGGGACGCCACGAGCGACTCACCCTAAAATGTATCCCTGGTAAGATCGGGGGTGCAGAATTTTAGATGATACGAAAGGCGCCGAGAAAATTCACCTATACCCTCTTTGATGGCAACGACATTTTGAGTACTTCAGTGGTAAAATTAAGCTGCCGCGTCCCGTTATCGATATTTGTATTTATGTTGAAGTCCGTTCCTCTCTATGTTCAGGATTGTACGAAATGGAGAGTTTCGGATGCCATTTTAGTACAGTAATGACAAAGAGATCAACCCTTGTCCCTCCAAGAATATTAGAGGAGCATTAGAAGTTGGCAGCATTACTGCCGGTTGGAGTGATAAGGGTTAAAGTAATAAATATTTGGCTTACGACGTTAATAAAACGGTACTTTATAGATATTCTTTTCTTCTTCTTCTTTTGATGCTCCGTTATATCGCGTAAGTGGCGATAAGACGTTGGTATTTCCACCATATGCATTCCGTTCTCGGTGTTGCAAATTATCATTATAAGAACAAATAGCTGTCCCTAAGTAACGAATCAATAAATTCATTTGTACGTAATATCACTAATTTCAAGAAAATAGAAAATAACCTCAAACAAATGATAAAATATTACGTCCGCTTCGTCTTCTTTCGTCGGACAGTCCAAAGCTAATTCGCGTTGTCTCGTCACCGTCCCGCGGTCTTATAACGCCTGCCCGGCTACGGTCGCTCGCGGGAGACGCGAGCCGCCGGTCGCCGTCCGAACTAGGGTTGCTCGTCGCGTTCGCGGGGCCCGTGCGCCGCGTCGCGGCCCCTATCCGAATCATTGGTGCGCGTCATGTGGTCCGAGCTTTGGCCCACGACTCGTCACAGTGTCCAAGAGAAATGAAGGCTTCTTGTAGGTTAGAAATTAATGTTTATTAAATTTTTATGAATTTTTAATTCTTTATATATAACGAATAAGCAACACGGTTCTTTTCATTTGATTTTCAACTTTATCGAGTAAATTGACAAAATTAAATAACAAATTATTTCAACTTCCCTTACAGGGCAAAAGTAGTAAATTGTTACATTGCATTTAAAAGTGTATTTTAATTATTGTTATAGGTTTAAAACATTTAGCAGACCTAGTAGATATAATAAAGCTTACTATGAAATATACAAAATTTACGTTTTTCTTTTTTAAATTGAAGTTTGTACTAAACTTGTCTTGCTCTTGTTTTTTGCATTTTTTGGAAGACCAAGAGCAAACCGATTTTGCTCATCACCACCGACAAATTCGTTGAACTAAATAAATCTTTCGGTAAAAGATCGTTTAGGTTTTATCGCTTTATAAATTCATGGAAAATTGGCAACTTTATTTTCCGTCCTGAATGTCTTTGTTACAATTGCTACCGATATAGGTGCGTTGTAACACTTGTCGAAACAAATGTAACGATACTTATTACTTTGAAAAATTGAATGAATATTTAAGGATGAGTAACATAAGTTGACAAATACGTAAAAGCACAACGGATTTTATTACTTTCGGATTCGTACATAAACGAATTGGTTACAAGTTTGGCAAACTTGTAACCAATATATCGGTTAAACGATAAATGTCAGATTGATCTATTTTACTCATCAAAGTTGGTTAAGTTGATTTGGAAACAAATTAATTTCTTGATGTTGCACAATTTCTTAATAACTTTTCAAAACAATTTCTTTTACGTTGATACATAGAGTAAATTAGCCCTATAACGATAACTCCACAATATGTACCAAATTCAAGCGGGGGCGACTCGACCATGCTTATCCGGCTACGGCTTTAAGTGACATCAAATAATTAGATGACTTTAAAGTGAAATAAACATAGAGAAGATTCGGCACTACTAATTATTCAATGAAAAGGATGGAAACGACAAGCTAAGTACCTGTGCCCGTAGATCTCAGCAAATTTGAATAAACGGCGCGTTTGGAGATGCAAATATCTAAAAAGGTGAGAAAAATGTAATTTTAACCCTTTGGTCTCGATCGTGGGGATTGCGACTTATTAAATGGTAATGTCAACCAAGAATAAAAACGGTCACGGATAATCACATGAATGCCAGTTTAGAGAACACGGTGGAAGAGAAATAATGCGAAAATGAGAGAAATTGCGTTGGTAATCGATCGCGCCAATCTTCGGCTTGAACCTCGTGTCCGTCCTTGACCTCCGGCTGCACGTTAGACATGGCCGCTGCATCCGAGGCGCGAGCCTGTAAGGGCCGAAATATATTCGGACACATTCGTCCCGTGTCCGTGATTTATTCGTACCGATACGGTATCTACCGATGCAAAAGCGTATGCATACTCCGATATAAATTGGAGAAGGCGCTATTTCCATGCATGGACGGTGCATGGACGCACGCTGCACGGATACGTCACGGACGCGGGACGAGTCGGCCTTAAAGGGGGACGAATAACAAGACCGTAGGACGATAATGGACATACGGTCATTCGGACCGTCCCGATTGGAACGATTATACCTACATTATGTACCCTTCTACTTTCATTAACAGAGGCCGAGGGCAAGTTTTTCTCCCTTAATGTCTTATTTTCCAAACGCAAAGATCTAATCCTTTCTCGTGACACCAAATGACAACAAACCGAGAAGACACGTCTCTGGAAGAATTCTTATCATTTCTTATCGTTATTATTAATTCCGTTAGAAATATCATACCGATGTTTCGTTTAACCGTCTATGATCAAATTGTCGGAGAATCTCGATGAAAATTTAATTTATAGAATAAATGTCAAGAACTTTTGAAGATATAACCCACGCATGGGCATTTTCGAACATGAACGTCTTTGAAGATAACGATAGGTTTTGTTAGAATTCCTTTCCAGTTGCAGCTGCACGATGTGACAATCCGTTATCAATGTAACACTGTATTCAAAACAAAAGTTTGGATTTTGAAAACAAAACGTTAAGGAGAATTAAAACTCGTTCTTATCTTCTCATGAGAGTAGTTTAATTCGTGGCACTGGTAACATTTCATTTATCCTCGCGAGTGTTTTACGAATGTCTTTTATGATAAACTTCAATGTGCCGTTCCCCGTCACTTAAAAAGATGGGAAAAAATTTAATGATTGGACAAGTTGTTATAAAATGGATTTCTTTTATATCGTTGTTCTTTTACTTGTTGTCCTAGGGTTTTCTTCAATAACATAATAGCTTTTTGTCATTGACAAGGACACGTCGATTTTTTACTTGAAAATTATATCTACATCTTCAAATGGTCGCCATTCTCGAAAAATTAAAAAATTTTTTAAAACGGGGGGGACAACCCGGTCCCTTTTTTGTATCCTTTAAGACGATATTTCCATTTTTCATTTTAAGATGAGAACTGTTAGAATTATGACGAGCACGGCAGAAGCCCTTACTCCCGTACGGATACTACGGGATGACATGTACACGTTTTATTATATGATATTTATTTATGCAAATTTTCCTGGACCCGCATAATAGTATGAACTTTACAGTGGATATGTAAATTTTGTAATAAAACAATATTTTCAATGAAAAAAAAAAATTCCTAGATTTCACTGTCTTTTCCTCCTGCTAGGTGTACGTAGCCCCATAAAGAAACGGAAGATACCATATGAATAAGTATTTGCAATAAAAAATATGTACGTAAGGTGCTTTTTGAAAGTTGTTCGAGTAAGATTAAATCCCGGCGAGGTAGGGGATCTACGGCACACTATCTAGTTCAGCCGGGAGAGGCACTAACTAGGCTGGGTATAGTTTAAACTTGTCTAGTTAAATTAGCTGACCGCTAGACAGGAAATGAGACAAAATTCATTTTTTTGCTATTTGGGCTTATTCGTGATCGCGTTTGCTATCATAATAAGCGTTCGCTATACAGTCACTCCGTTTCGCGCTAATTACTGCACCTTTCGTTCAAGATCGTACACTTCCACGGAAAAATAACGCATTTCTCATCCCCACGACAAGATAAATCGTTTCGTTTCAAATTTAAATCCAGATAATACAAATTTCTAGCTTTCATGTTGCAAATGAACGAAAACTAGCGAATAACGGTCTTATTCTTGCACCCTGTATGTATATATGAAAGAGGCCGAGTGGTACATCCGGTACGCGTTAGTGGTCGCGGTGCCCATTCTGGCCGCCAGTCATGCGACAGCACTCGTAGCCGTGGCAGCACAGCCGGCAACGCTGGCGGCAGCGTCCCTCCCCCTTCTCACCCTCTCGCGCTTTCTCCCCCCTCCCCCTCCCCTACCTCCTCTCTCCCACCCCCTCCCTCCCCTTTCTCTCTCTTTCCCTCCCTCCCCTCGCCCCCCTCTCGCCCCGTCTCTCATCCCCCCGACTCTCTTCGTACCCCTTTCCTCCCACTGCCCCCCTTCCTGCGAATTCATTTTCCTTCCTTCTCTCCTTCGGCACGGTCCTTCTCCGCCACCCTCGCGTCAATGTATGTCGGCTCGTTCGCCCTGTCATACCTCTCGCCATCCCCGACTGACAAAAAACTGAATTCCCAGCGTGTCAGTGAACTTTGCTCGCTCGGATCCGACCTCGGTGTCGTGCCGGCTCAGTTTTTCCGCGTCGAATGTCCCTGTGTTCTTACCGGAAGTGGGATGGGAGGGAAGAGCCTTACTCTCCCTCCGCGTTTCACCTCTCCTTCTTCATCGGTCTGGCGTTTCTCACCTCGCGCGCTCTTCGTCTCTCTCGCTTTCCGTCTGGCCTCCCCACACGTGCACGCACCTCTCTCTGGCCCTCCGTCTCTCTCGTTCCCTCTTTCCCCTCTCTCTCCCCTCTTTGCCCCTCTCCCCACCAGGACGTCCCGTGTGCTCGCGGGAGTTCGCGAAGGAGTACGCTCCTCGCGTCGCGACTCCTGACACGTTCGTACCGGGAGTTGCCGCGAGTTGCCGCGAGTTGCCGCGAGTTGCCGCGAGTTGCCTCGAGTTGCCGCGAATGGTCGCGAGTGGTCGCGAGTGATCGGCCGAATAGCCGTGAATGCCCGCGGTTGCGCATCGTTTCATTTTCGTGCTCCGGGTTTCCTCGGTGAACGGGAGGAGTGGACCCTCCGACCCCCGCCTCTCTGGACCTGGCTGTGCATTCGGTGTTGCCACCCGCCACCCCCAGCGCCCATGGTTGCACGACCCGGCCAGCAGATCCATAGTGCGCCGACCTGCGAGTCGGGTCGCGGGTCCTAACCATCGGAAAAGTGCTCGATCGACGACCCGGGCGGATGCAGCGTGCACTCCGTATTCGCTCCGCTTCGATAATTTACGAGATCAGCCGACCGGAAGTCTGGAGTTTTCTTCATTGTACGGGGGTTCATTCTCGGGGAGTGCGATCATTGCATAATTTCATGGAAAATATACGTGGATGCCGAGGGAACCGAGGGGGTGGCTTAGGACGTCTGGTTTCTCGGCGGTTCCTGGAGCACGGCTCACCCGTGAAATCCGTAGTGCATCGACCTTCGTGCCGGGCAATTCACGGGCAAGTCGACGGAGGATAGGAGGCATGGATGTCCATTTGTAATCGATCGGCAGAAGTAATCGGATAAGGCCTTAAGGGGGTACGGAAGAGTTCGGAACGTGTACGCGGGTCGGTAGTGCAGAATGTTGCACGGTGCGCCAGTGATAGTGCAACGCGATGTGGGACGGCCTGCAGGAAACGAAATGGATTAAAATACGGTGGATGCGTTTCCGCACATTTTCCTACGGGCCACCGTGGTGAAGCGTTCGTCTCGTCGTTGGCAAAGGATCCAGTTCAGTTCGGACGACCCCTTAAATTGCAGGAGGATGGCCTCGGATATTCACAGTAGATGGAATTTGACTACAAAATGCGCGGCGAAATGTATAAGCGATAAAAAATGCGAATATACATATTTGCAAGGAGTAGTCCGTACGGAATACGGCTCTGCGCAATCCTATCGATTTGGACGTTCACCGAAATTCGGCATTGTTACTGCATGTCAACGACACGCTGCGCGATAAAAACGTTTACAAAATTGAGGAGAAACGACCGATGGGATAAATTCGCTGGACAAACGATATTTTTTCCGTTGGGAACGTAGCTACACGTTAGCTGCACTCGAGACTATAATGTCCGACGGTATCGCGGCTCACTGCCCCAGGCATCCATAGTACGACTTAACTACAGGATGTGCAATATCTTCGGAAAGACGTCCGGAGACGATTGGAAGAATCTATCGAGCCAGGGGAGATGATCGGTCCTTCGCCGGCAGTCGGGATGTTAATAAAATTCCCAAAAAGCAGAAAGACCAAATGCCCAATCGACGGAAATTTAATTCCGTATAATGGCAGCAGTGTTTATAAACTCCAAATGGAACCGATTCATTCCACGAAACGATCGTTGTAGCTCGAAGGCGTAGAGCACCGATAATTCCGCTAGCGCGCCTTGACAAAAAAGGCAATACGGGTAATATAAAAAATGGTCTTTTTTATGATTTGGAGAAATCCACCGTCATCAGGAGGAAGCCAAAACCGTCGAGAAATTTCCATGATTCGGAAGAAGCAACGTGGATCCACGAGTGGCGGTGCCGTGGCTCACCATAGCAACCCTGGGCATCTACAACGATCGAAAGCGGCCTCGCTACGGGAATTGGGACGAGGAGCCCCAGGTCTTTGGAGCGAGGGAAGATGCAGCGACCTTCTCGCGAGGTCTCTGAACTTTGGCAGTGGCAGTGCGCGATCGTGACTCGTGCGGCGATGCAACGAGTGTCGGGAAAGTGACATCTCCAGCGGCTGCAATAACGATCCTCGGCTCGACGTTTTGGGATGCGTCGAGAATCGATTCGCGAAATGGCCGTGCAGCCATTGGCAATTGGATGTCAGTATGTATCCGCGGTACACCCTTCGATGACGGACTACATTGGCCGTTAATGTTTATGGGAAGACGATGGCCCACGAATGAGCAGAGGTAGAGGCCAAAGCCGGGCAACGCGATGCATCACCTCTTCTCCTCTCCTTCTCCCTCTTCCTTTCCCCCTATCGTTCTCTCCCTCGATTACCATCAAGTTTGGTACTCTCGGTGCAGAGAAACATTTTATAAACGTTTTGACGATTCGGAGGACATTTTCATATCCCCTTGATACGGCAGCATCGAATAAAGAGACGGTAGATCAAAGTTGGGGTGATCCTAGGAAACAGAAATCGCCTCAACGTACCCTTTCGTGTAAAAGTTCACGACGCGTGAGATCATAATACACGATCGATCTTTAAATACCGTTATCTGCTCGGGATTAATAGTGTGAAATTTTAAATACGGACTAGATAACTGGTATTTTTCATTCCTCGATGACAACGCATCTCCCTTAAATGTATAGAAGCAGGGGTAACATAAAAAAGAGCGGGAAGATGTCCGTGTGAATATCTGTAAATAAAGAAATTAAAATACCTAGGAGACTATGAATTGTAAGAGAATCAGACATTTAGTAATTCATAAATTGATGGGGGGCACGGGGAGCAGCCAAGGTCCCGTTTCGTGTTCCTGGGAGGTGGCGAGAGTAGAGAGAAGAGGGCATGCTCGGAAAAAAGGAAGGGGGACACGAAAGGGTTGGTACGAGGTTCCATCGCGGTCTTCCGGAAAATCGCGAGGGAGGCGATGATAGGTTCAAAACGGGGATTCGGACGCGGAAGTTGGCTAGATGATGGCAAAAAGACTAACGAGCAACGACCGCAAAGCGTTCCTCTTTCCATTTTGTTTGATCTTCGATATTTTATAAAAATATATTCTAAGACACGCATTTTTTTATCTGTGCGCAAAAGCGGTTTGAAGACGTGAAACTACCCTGCAAAGTTGAGCATGCAAGGGGAGTGATTTCGCTGTTCCACCCAGAACTCTACAGATTTCAATGGAACAAACGATAGCGTTGGCAATATCGGGAGTAGAAAAAAGTATTATGAGTTCTTTATGGCGGAACAGCTCGAAGGGGTTAACCACCTCTTCAATGATCACTTCTCACCCCTAGGGTAATCTATTGAAATGAAACCATCGACGTTTTGTAGCTGCCGAAAAAGTAGAAAGATCGTACCTTTGCGTTTTTTAGAAAAAGAAATCGTCGCGAGTGAAAACAACCCCATTAATTAAAGACGCGAGTGCTCGTTTCACGATCGGTTCTCTTATGATTTTGTAATCGTGGAAGCTTCCGAACACAAGCGGAAGTTTCAAAACAGGACCAAAAAGCTTTTAAGACTATCCTTGGGGTAAACCACCACTGGGGTGCGACCCGAAATGCATTTAGTATTGAGTAAAAATTCACGATTAGAGGGGACAAGAGAAATTTCGTGAAAGTAAATAATTAAAGGTATCTGCATCAATTTGCGGAATATTGTCGAGAGGGAAATTCATTCACATTTGAAACCACCTTCCCCACAATTGTTGAGAAAAATTTCTTATCCGTTTAAACCCTGCGAATGGCGCTACATATTCGTAGTGACGAGTTTAACAAACATGTTTCGCACATTTTACTTCTTAAGAGTCATGCATTTGTTTAAAAAATACTTAATTTTTAATATATTTGAATTTATTTAAACAACCCACTTACAATCCTTCCTTTTTCTTCGTGGTGGAGGGCAGCCCGTACTGCCGGGAAATGCTGTATTCCCTCCTGCGCATTGAGCGAAAAAATCGTTTTTTACAAGAAAGGAAAGTCTTGGGTCGAACAGATATTTATTAGCTTCTATGAACAAACTAATTTGAAAGGTTGATCGAACAGAATTAAAACAAATTTCACGTAATTTCAAGTAATACTCCATTTTTCTAAGCTCAGCCTCAGCAAATCGGTTTGACCCATTGTCGTTACATATTCTATACATATATACTATATTCTATATTACATATTGTATATTCGAATACATAAACGTATTCGAAAGAAAACTAAATTCACTTAAAAAACTACAAAGCTTTGCAAGAATTAATAATATTGTTGCAACAAAATGAAATTTAATATATTTACCTGTATGTCTAACGTTTATTCCAAAACCGGCAGTTACTAATGAACACATTTTTGCATTAACTTCGAGCAATTTTTATTCGCCATTAATAATATTTAGAATCAAACGTTAATTTGCTTCAGTTAAATACAACATTTTACCCGAAAAGTATGTATTTGTCATTAATATTTTCATTACTTGAGTCCAATTTTGTACTTTGAAGTTCTTTTCGCTACATCATTTCTACTTGATAGTAATTTGATGTCATTTGGGTTGCAACACTGGTCATTCTTCCAAAATGAATTTTGCTGGAACCAAGAAATTTCTTTAACGAGAAAGGTTTAGGTTGTCGGAAGTACGTAATTTCGCCTTGAAAGTAAATTTTTCGCGCATTGCATAAGAAGGCTTAGCAGCCTCTCCCCCTTTTATTGCTAGCCACTCCTAATGATCCTGTATATGTAATTACACGGAGAGAAAAAAGTTGTTATAATTACTATAATTGGGATAGATATAACAGCAATCGCTGGGAAATATATGAGGACAGCAGTTCTACAAAGTAACGATTACTTTGTTAAAAATGTCAAATGTACAATTTCATTGTAGTACACATTATTACAAACAATGATTACAGTTACAACAATGCGACAGTTATGTTTACAATCGTGACAGCATAAACTCGTCAACTGAAGCAATAGTTACCACATAACGCGTGGATATGATAACGTTCGCTAGTGTACCCATTACCGTTGATACACGTAGAAAGTAACATGCAGCAACGCATTTATTACCGTTGGGGTAGCTGGAAAATACAACAGCGACATGTGTATATTACAATCGGCTCATGTAAAAACTACCATTGACAAACGTCAACATATATGTATGTTGCCGTTGCTGCATGTAAAAAGTATCATCGTAAACGGTATCCTTTCCTGTCGGGAACTCGGGAAATCACTACAGATACAATACATTGAAAACGATAAATATTTGTTTTATGTAAAGCTTACCTTGGAACGATTGTTATAGGTTTTCTAACCTCTACTTCTGAAGTTCATTTTTTACAAAGTCATCCATGTAGTCACTTAATCAAACTATTACAATGAATTGAAAAAGTAAAATTCGATCTTAAATTAGATCGAAAACCAAATTTCGGAGAGGACCGAAATCATAATGAATCTAACGGTTCGCAGGACTGCACAATTAATGCACGTCACGATCCGAATGCTTCTCGCGCTGTGTCTTAAACGCACAATAGGAACAATAACAGTTCACGCTTGTAAAAATTACCAGTGCTACGGTATATTATACGGTTTTTAATAGAGTTCTTGTTTTTCAATTTTACAACTGTGATGGTCATTTTTACCCGTGCCTTTATACGTGTCATTTTTACTTTCCAATGTTATATATGTAACGCTGCTGGATGCAAATATAACTACAATTTATTTACAAGAATTCTGGAGTTGGTGCTCCAGCCGCAATGGTTAAAAGGACAAAAAATTGTAATTACATCTACAATAATTGTTGTTAAGGTTACAACGATACTTTAACCCGCGAGCATATGTAATGATTACAATATTATTTTTCTGCGTGTACGCATTCACTACTTCGGATATACTTTTTATTTTCGTATTTTTATCATGTCGTTTGAAGTTACTGATTATAAGTAGTAAAGAAATGATATTCTTCGAAAAAGTGTGTTAAGCGCAATGATTTCATACGACACGCGCATAGTATAACTGCCATGTTACTATATCCCTCGATCTCACATTGCACTTTTCATGATTCCCCAAATGCGAATTCCACGGGATTTTCAAAATGATTTGGTCTTACGTCCATGTTACACATTTAAACCGCGCGTTACGAAAAAGATTTATGTACCTGGGAGAAGATGACTGATTATGAGTTAACGAATGCAAATTTTACGACGTTGTTTCGTAAATGGAAATTCAAGTCATAATTAAGTATCACAACGCTATCCGAAAAATACCTCACATTATTTTTCGATATTCTGAACCCAAATACGTCTAACAGTTGGATTTTTTCTGTTGTTCCTTTTGGGACAATCATTGGTATTAATGTTTATTATTAGGCGGGGCTTCGCGTAAAACCTTTAGACAACGACTACTCCATGACAGGGTTGCAAAACTTTTTATATAAAAGCAACGCATTATTCATTATTTCTTCAACGGGCAATAAAACATGAACCGTATACTTATTACAAAATGGTTAATGACAATTACATACTTTTCAGGTAAAATATTGTATTTAACTGAAACAAGTTAACGTTTGATTCTAAATATTATTAATGGCGAATAAAAATTGCTTGGAGTTAATGCAAAAATGTAATCATTAGTACCTGTCGCAGGTTTTGAAATAAACGCTAGACATCCTGGTAGATATATTCAATTTTATTTTGTTGCAAGCATATTATTAATTATTGCAAAGCTCTGTAGTATTTTAAGTGAATTTAGTTTCCAATCGAATACGTTTACATATAAAGAATGTAACGACAATGAGTCAAATTTGATGAAGCTGAGCTTAGAAAAATGGAGTATTATTTGAAATTTGTCTTAATTTCGTTCGATCAACCTTTCAAATTAGTTTGTTGATAGAAGCTAATAAATATCTGTTCGACGGAAGAATTTCTTTTCCTGTAAATGGTGGTTTTTCCGTTCATTGTGAAGGAGAGAATCCAGTATTTTCCGGCAGGACAGACTGTCCTCCTCCGAAAAAGGAATGAACGCGTAAGTGGGTTGTTTAACCCTTTGAACACGGGGCCATTTCGACATATGGGCGAAATTCGTCTGACCGTGCAGGCAATATTGGACCAAACGTCGGGCGCCTTTAGGCACTCTTAGTAGCCAGAGGGTTAAATAAATTCAAATATATTAAAAATTAAGTATTTTTTAAACAACGGTATGACGAAGAAGAGGAAGTAAAATGTGCGAAACATATTTGTAAAACTCATCATTACGAATTTGTAGCGCCATCTGCAGGGTTTAACGGATAAGACATTTTTCTCGACGTTTGTAGGGCAGGTGGTTTCAAATGTGGATGGATTTCCCCCTCGGCAATATTCCTGAAATAGATGCGCATATCCTCGATTATTTACTTTCACAAAATTTCACTTGTCGCCACTAACCGTGAATTTGTACTGTATACCATATTTATATATTTCGAGTTGCAGTTTAGGGGTGGTTTGTCGCCTGAGTAGTCTTGAAAGCTTTTCAGTCATGTTTTAAGACTCTCGCTTGCATTCAGAGGCCTCCACAATTCCCTCCAAAATCATAAGAAACTCGATTGTTGAACGAACACTCGCTACTTTGATCAAAGGGGTTGTTTCCATATTCAACGATTTTTGTTCGAAAAAAGAAACGCAATTACAAAATGACGATGGTTTCATTCCGATGGGTTACCCTGGGGGTGAGAAGTAATCATTGAAAGGGTGGGGAAGGATGTTCAAAATCTTCCGCCATGAAGAACTCATAATGCCTTTTTCTACTTCCGCTGTTACGAACACTACCGTTTGTTCCATTGAAATCGGTAGAGTCCTAGGTGGAACTGCGAAATCACCCCCTTGCATGCTCAACTTTGGAGGGTAGTTTCATCCCTTTGAACCGTTTTACTACTGTCTTAGAATATGTTTTTCTACAAAATATTAGAAATTCAACAGAATCAGAGAAGAACACTTCGTGAACATTCCTTGCAAGTCGTTCGGGTTAGGAAATCGTTAATTTGGAGATTAACCTGTTAACCCGGGAGTTAACTTTTGTACAACTCGTTTCACAATGGGGAATTTCGTCATACCCGTCATACCCGAGGTTTAACGGGTTAAGGAAAGGTTCACGGCGGTGCCCGAGGGTGGAATGATGTGCCCCGTAAAACTAAGTCTATATATATAAAGTACCTACCACTATCTTCTTCTAACGCACGCGAGGCCAGTTTCGCGTTGTCCTTTCTTAATTATATCGTACTTAACCTAGGAGATACCATCTCGGAAAATGTCATCTAGCTGGGTCCTCCTCCTAGAAAAAGTGACGGGACCGTTTCTAGAACGAAGAATTGAAAGAAAGGACGAGAGAAAGAGCATTCGCGCGCAAAGAGGTAGAGATACAAGTTTAGACTGGTGAAAAGGAAAGGGAAAGGGAAAGTACGGCTGTCGAAGGCGAACGCGTGTGGGGTCGGAACGGGTTGTCGGTCCGGCAAAGTGACGACGGCCATTTGGGGGTTAAAAGAGTTGGGTGAAAGACCCTTTCTCTAGATTATTCAATTTTCGGGAGGGCGTATTTAGAATATTACCTCAATAATTCCAGTCTTAGGGCCAGTGCACGACGTGGTATGTCAATTAATTATTCAATTATTGGCCCGTCACATTTTTCACCACTACTCAGTTATTTTCATGCAATTATTCTAGGGCCAAAAATTCGAAATTGAATTCTCATCCATTATAATTAAGCAATAAACTATTATCTCACAAGATCTGTTTATCTAGCAATTAGTTGTTGTCGATACGTAAACGTCCAAGTTAATCACCTTTCGATTTTTGCGCGACCTGACGATGTTGCGGTGAAACCAAAAGATGGAAACTTTTTCGAAATTCTTTACAAATTTGTTATAAACAATTATAAACCATTTAGTTGTATCGGGTTAATAAAATCACCCCACTTGCTACCCTATCGATCCCAAGAGATCGACGCCCCACGAACTGTCCAACGATATTTTTCTTCCCGAGCTCTTCTTTTCCATATGTGGGCAGAAAGTGACTACTTTCCTCCCGTGGGTGGTAAAGTGTGACATAACACGTAATAGGTAACCGTTGCCTCGTTCGACAGGCACTAAAAGTCAGATTTTCGGTGAAGGGGGATGGAAACGTCCTTACATTTCTTACAACTTATGTCGCGGATTAGTCCCTATTCCATAAAATGTTCCGTGATACTAAGAGAACTCGCGATTATTAATCTCCGAGGATCCCAAATCCTCGGGCTGGGGAAGACGAGCTCAATTAGTATTTTCAATGTTTTCCGGATTTCAGTAGCACAAACTATATTTCCGTGACGATGCAATTGAAAGGCATGTGATCGTTACGGTTCGCGGGTTGACTAGGCAACCTTTGAACTTGGTCTAGGTTAACCCGGCAACGTTTTTTTGTGACCTCGCGTTGACTCATTTAGATTTTTATAGACATACGATTTCGAGGGAAACTCAAGTTTTGGAATGGATGTACATATTGTGCATTACGCAGGGCAGGATATGCTATAACGATAGGCGACGTATTTGATTTATTGTTAGGTTTTTAAAAGGTTGAATGTACCATCGGATTTGGCAAAAATAATTAATTTTCATTTTGCATCAAGAAAAAATGATATAAACTATTTTTTTAATTGTAAGGGAAAACAAAAATGTATTTGGTAACGTTTTTTTTTTACACCTTAGGTGTTTTTGAAGAGATTTTACTTCCTTCCCCTTTTTTGTAAAATTCCGTATACTAATTTCTTTATTCTTTATAATAAATTTGTCAAACGTATCTAAGCTCTCTTTATTTTCTTAGTAGGTTATTAATTGCTATATTTGGCTTGAAACTCCATCGAGTTTCTTGATGTTAGGTTATATGAGGTGTTTTTTTTATTTTGCTACATGTTTATGTTCTATGAATAGCTGTCACGGATATATCGTTAATACATTTTAACCTGCATTAAACAAGCATACATCGAAAGATATAATATATCTACGTTTATCAACGATGTTGATTAACCTTTGGTGGATGTCTACTAGAGTTATTAAATATTTTATATGCGTCTAGAAATAAGTAGATATTTGTAGATCAAAAGTGGATATATAATTTCCATCTACAAGAGACATAGATATTCATATATGTCATTCGGTTATCTATGACATATATTGTGTACCCGTGTACATAAAATAGATCTATATATTTGCAAAAGACATTTTTTTTAGGTGGATGATAGACGATATACGTTTGCTATACCTGTTGACCTAATTTATACGTGTAATATCGCAGGCAATAATCGCCGAGGTTTCGCCAATACTTAGGCTATGGCATAAGTATAGATCGATATTGGCTATCAAGGTTGGACGTACAATAATGGCACATCTTCGGTATCGTCTTTGGTAAAATGTCGATCAAAGGTCGACCCAATCGTTAAAATTTCAAGATGAACGTGGTGTTGAAAAGTCCTCGACCCAAAGTTGGTTCAAGCTTACGAGGAACGTTCACGAAGTGCTCCTCTCGGATTCTGTTCAATTGTTTACATTTTGTAGAAAAATATATTGTAAGAGTTGCGTATTTTTTATACATGCGGTAAAACGGTTTAAAGGGGTGAAACAACCCTCCAAAGTCGAGCATGCCAGGGGGTGATCTCGCGGTTCCACCCAGGAGAACCCTACCGATTTGAATGGAACGAATGGTAATGTGTTCGTAATAACGAGGGTAGAAAAAGGTATTATGAGTTCTTTGTGGCGGATCATTTTGAAGAAGTGAACCACTCCTTCAATGATCACTTCTAACCCATCGGAATGAAACTATAGTTTCATTATTCATGCATTATGAGTTCATTATGTCAAATCATTGAAGAGGTAATTTTCTCCCTTCAAATGTTCAGCCATAATGAAGTCATAATGCCGTTTGCTAACCTCATTATTACGAAAATTTTGCTGTTCGTTCCATTCAAATTGGTACGAGTCCTTCTGGGTGAATCTGCGAAATCACCCCCTTGTATGATCGACTTTGGAGGGTAGTTTCACCCCGTCGAACCGTTCTACCGCACGTGTAAAAAAAACAGTGTCTCTTAGAATATGTCTATCTCTAAAATATAAAAAAAATGTAGAAAATCGGAGAGGAACACTTCGTTAACGTTGCTTGCTTGCGCCGTTGTTGGCGTAATTCAACTTTCGATGAGATTTTCCCGAAATCGTCTCGGGAAAACTTTGAGCCAATTCTCGTTCGATCCTGTGACCAAGAATGGCATCTAAACCCTAAATTCAGCTGCCAATCTTGATCATAGGATCAAATCAGGGTTTATCCAGAGTTTTCCCGAGACAAAATTCGTAAACGATGAAAAATTGGATTACGCCAATATAGGTATTAGCTTAGCAATTTTAAGCCGTGGAGTTTTCAACGCATTGTTCATTACGAAATTTGATCAGTTCAGCCGACTTTGGTAGGAGGTTTTACCCAGGATGTTACCGAAGTTCTGCCGTTATTATACACAGACAATTGTTGACAGCCAATGTTGGCCCATACCTGTGCCATAGTTCCGCGAGGGAAGTCATTCCCTAAAGACGTCGAATTTATTGATAAATGGTAATTTCTCGGCAAAGTTTCGGCTTAAACATGGTCAAATTCTACCTCGGCAATAATTGCCGAGGTTTAAATAAGACTAACTGTGGCATACGTTTGGGCCACTTCTGGACATATACGCGACATATGTGGTATACATATTGAGGTATTTAAATATTGGTTGTCTGTAAACAATTTGAAACAATATCCAAAATCCACAATTATAATGTTGCAAAAAAGGCTACTTACTTATAGAATGTATTGTAAGTATAATTTAATTTTAGCAATTGTTTGGCAATCGAAGTATGGTCTACGGGACAACAGTCTTAGGTAGTTTATAAACCTGAATCATTTTTTAAACGCGTACATTAGTCTAAATAGCCCAGTGGTCAACGTGTCCAATTACCAAGCTAAAACGTCCCGCTCAAGCATCGCACGAAGTACAATATCCGTATATCACGCGTATAAACTAGGTAAATAGGTATAGCAAACGTATATCATCTATCATCCACCTAAAATTAATTTATTGTAAATATATACATCTATTTTATATACATGGCTGCACAATATATGTCATTTATATCTAAATGACATGAAAATATCTATGTCTCTTGTGGATTAAAATTATATATCTACTTATTTCTTGACGTATACAAAATATTTGATAACTCTGGTAGACATGCCCCAATGGTTAATCGACATCATTGATAAATGCGGATATACTATATCTCTCAATATATGCTTGTTTAATGTATATTTAATGGTATTAAGGTTATATCTTTGACAGGTATTCATAAAACATAAACGACATTTAGAAAAATAAGAAAACACCTCGCGTGACCTAACATTTCTAATACGTACTTAATGTTTATATCTAAATTCCAACTTGATAAAACTGTTAATTTCACCCATACTCTGATCTTTTATTTACTTTTTTCTTGGCTGGTGACCATACATAATGATTTTTAACCATTATGTAAATTATGAGGCATTACTAAGCACCGTAGGAAGTATAATATACTTATAGTGGACATAAATATTAGGAAGTAAGTATAGAAAACTTACATCATCTACGGTATGCATAATGAAAATATCCCGTGAATATATCAGGGGGATCGGAAAGAAATCCAATATTTTTTATATCTACTACTAAGATAAAAAATAATGGATTTCTATCAGGTAGTCCAATTCTTGATGGTTTATCATATCTCGAGAAAGCTATGGGCGAATTCTGGTTGGGTCCTGTGATCAATATTGGTAGCTTGATTAAGGGTTGTTTAGATTTTCGACACAATTCCCTTCTCCATTTTCCTCGGATCTTCACGCGAAACAAGACGCGGTGAAGAGTAAAGAAGTTACGGCGGATGTATACAATCTGTGGGCAGAAATCGGTGTGTGTAATTTAACGAAAGCGTGGCGAGCTTAAAGAAGCGATTCGGAACCTTTCCCACTGCGTGTCGTGCCGAGGATCAACCGCCATTGAAGTTCCGGGATACTCCAGATGCGACCCACTAATATATATGTTTGAACGATATTGTCGTTTACTCATCCGCGTACCGGAAGGGAAAATGCCTCCGACGATTTAATGGGTGCAGTCCAGAAAACGAGGAGGCGAAAGGGTCTCGTTTGAAGGGTGCGCTCTCTCCATATCGAGATGTCGAGGAGGCGTCTCGTCTTGAAGGAGGTGAAACTTCGGCCTGCGGTTTAGCGAGAGCAGAGCCGCCTCATTTTTTTTCGCAATTCTCAAGGAGATCTATGGTTAACGTAACGTACGGATGATGGAACGTACAGATTCTGCCATCTAATGGGATTTTAGTGCACCTGCCATTGTCCAGAGGGTGTATCAACGAATTGCAACATCGTGGATCTTCCCGAAAGTTAAGGTACATATTTTCAATTCTATCCTTAAGTCGGTGACATTGATCATAAAAAGCAACTAATTCCTGTCAAAAGAGCTCACTCGTTTGTTCTTAAAAGAATATTTCACTGAGTATTTCATTCACGTTGCGTTGAAAATTTAACGGTTTATTAAGGTCCTTTTGTAGACAAATATACCGTTGTCATTCGTATTAAATTTATTCATGCCTTATTTTTATCATACCGCCGTGGGATCTGTCACGATGCCGCAGCTCATGATACTTTTTGAACCTGATAATTACGGTAGTGCCACCAACTAAACTAACAATCGCAAACAGCGATGTTAGTACTCATTATTGTTAGCGCTATTATTAGTGTCACTAATTGTGTCCGGTGTAGGGTCAATCGTATCATTAATACTAATTCTACTACTACCGGTACCATTATCCCCGCTAGTTATATTTTCCTTTAAGGACAGAATTTCAAATAAATGATTGTCCGGATCTCTTTTTTTAACCAGGGTAACTGTCATACAAGTTTTACGAGAAAAAAAATTTGCATCAGGGTATACAGTTCACGATTATCCAATAACACATTGGTGGAATAGACGTTTAACAATCAACGTATAAAATATACAAGTACAGTTTACGCAGGAGCTCAGAACTCGTAGTAATTCCTCATTGCAATTTAAAAATCTTGTTATCAGATTTGAATTCATCTAAGGATATTAAAATACCAGTTTTTATGAAATTCTAAGCATTCTGACTTTTTATACGCCGTATTGGATTCGCCACTATGAATTTTGAAATACTTTTTTTTATAAAAATCCACCCATTCTACATTTTTTATCCGCCATTGTGGATCCGCCATTGTGGATCCGCCATTTTGAATTTAAACATTCTATTGTCAGATTTGGATTCAGCATAAACTTTGAGCTACCATTTATTATACAAATCCAGCTATTTTGAAATTTTTGTCCGGCATATTGGATCCGCTATTGTGGATTTTGAAATTCTGTTATTAGATTTGAATTCAACGACTCCAAAAATCTAAAGATACCTGCTTTTATAAGTCAAGTGATTGCAGAGTGACGACGACATTCACTACTAAGGAAATATTGTAGCGCTATAAACGACTATAGAGCATAGAACCACCCAATTTGGAGAATAGTTTCACGAACGATTTGACTTCTCCAATATATAGCCTGACCCTTTCTTAACACCTTAAATTTCGTGTATGGATAACTTTAAACACGCGTAGTACACTTCCGGTAACGCTTAGAAAGAGAAGCTCCCTTTTTCTGTCTAACCTCTCCACACACGTGAACGTATACACATGTCATAGCACTGTATCCTCCATTTGTATAACCTCTGTGATTGAGTTGAAAACAATTTTAGGTATAATCAAAGATTAAAATTCACTGCTAAGTAAACATTCGAAATCGGGCGTAAAGCAGTCCGTGATTAAGAATTTTAACACGAATGTTGGTGTAACCAGCCTTACAAAGGGCAGAAGCACCGTACCGGTAAAATAAAGTTATGAAATTTATGCGATACGAGCGCCTCTTACATAGAATAATGGATCTAGGAAATGTACATTGAAATATAAATTCCACCGTACGTCACAAGATTCGGCATCACCCAATGGAATCTAACTCATGCTTCTCGTTGATTGGTTGCCTGTTACGCGGGAAAATAAGAAGATACACCTTGTGGCAAACGGTGGCGAACAATTGCGAACGGTGGCGAAGGAGGCACAGTTGCACGTTTCATCGACAAAGGCGGATCGGGAAAATTTCGACCACGAGGTAAGTCACATTTTCTTCCTTTGATTTGATTAGATAATGTCAGGAACTTATAGAATATTATGGTATTAATTTCTTAAGAAGAGTTTTATTTTATTTATTGCTTTTCATTTATTTTCGTTTTTCTTTCAGATATTGGCACCGGTAATGCTGCCAACGTTGACGCCGTCGTCCTTAACACAGTCATCGACGACGGCCACAACGATGTCAACGTCGACGCAAACACCAACGTCGACATCAACGCCGTCAGATGAATTCCCGGCTTTTCCTGGTGATTGGGCTCCGTGGTACCACTAACGGGGCCCAATCGGAAGCACAGCAGACCAGATGAGCTGGCAGGAACCTGCAGGATCGTAATAACAGGTAAATAAGTTTCTTTCTACTAATATATTTATCTTAGTACAATTTCATTTTTATTATTCCATTACCTACTCCTTCCGACACCAAAGAATAGATGTTTGTTCGATGCCTGACACTACCATATCGTAGGTATGTTAATAAGTACGAAAGACGGTATCGATTGGATCGTCATTCCTTTTAAGCAGAATCATGTAATACACATTGAAATGCTTATATTTATATTTATATTATTGTGTAAACATAAGATGTCATTAATGTATCCTACATGATTCTACTTTAATTCCGATGAAAGGAGTGTCAATCCTTTCGAAATTGTCTTCCGATACTGGTGTACCTACGATATGGTAGCGGTACGGCACCGAAAAAACATATTTGTTCTTCGGTATTGGAAGGAGAAGGTATCGGAATCATGTAGTACATCTCATAAAACTAATAATACCCAAATACCGCGCGAAGTGGAATATCCGTATATTACCCGTATAAATTAGGTTTAGCAAATGTATATCGTCTATTATCCACCTAAAAAATATCTTTTGTAAGTATATGGATCTATTTTATGTATATGGCTATAGAATATATATCATAAATACCTAAACGACATACACGAATATCTATGTCTCTTGAATATAAAAATTATATGTCCACTATTGATCTACAAATATCTACTTATTCCTTGACGCATACAAAATATATAATCGGGATAATTCTTAGGTGTTTACGAGTCATGTGTCAAAGTGTCAGACAGTTCGGTCCAATATTATTGAAAAAAAAGTGTCTTATTCGAGTAGACTGATTTGGGGGGGGGTTTCAATTCACCTTAAACTATCGGAAAACACAATTCATAAAATCGGTTTTTCGGACCATTAGATTAGAAGCTCCTTAATCCTGATCCCGGATTCCCGACGGTGGTCCCGACGGTCCAGCGACGGTGGACCACCGAGCAATTATCTATCGAAGACGCAACGATTGACCGAGCTGGTTCCGCGGCGTGTCTGGTTTCGTGTTGCTATGGGGATGCGGCCGTCTCTCTCGTCCTTCTCTTCCTCGCAATGTTCATCCCGATCGGTGTCCTGCTCTTCCGCAAAAATTCGTCTCCCTCCGAGCGGGGATGGAGCGAGGCAAGACTAGCGCAGGAGCTGGTGGGTAGGAGTAAGTACGGGCACTGTTGCTGCAGTTGCTACGGAACTCCGGCCGCCATCTTGCCGCTACCATTGCTGGGTACCTACTCGTACCTGACCTGTCGACTCGACCGGCTGCCTAACCGGCTTGCCTCGCCTCCGTTCGACACAAGACCCTCGCATCATTTTCCGTTGCGGGCCCTCTTCTCCCCTCTTTTCCCCTCTTTTCCCCTCTTCTCCCCTCTAGCCACTCCATCACCCGAATTTTTTCACTTCTGAAATTCATTTTCAATTTGCTTTTCCGCGACCCGAACCACGCCACCCGACACACGCATTCTCGAGATTTCCCCCAGCTGCCGGTCTCGATTCGCACGGATTACTTCTCGATCGGGGACAAAGAGAAACGAATTCATTGCCATTGTTTTGCCGTTGTTACGGTTTTCCTATAAGTGTCGAGGCCCTTCGAAATTTGTCTGCGATTAAAGGGACAGCTTTGAAACAAAGGAAGCCTCGCCAACGGATAAGGCAACTATTTTCTTATTCATAGTTGATGATATACTCGATGTTAAGATGATAGGAAGGCGTAGCGAAATTTAATTTACATCGAAAAATAACATCCATTTATGTCGGCAGTAACGCCATTTTCGATGTTTGAATGTTATCAACAGAAGCTGACGCACCACGTTACCGAAATTTATATTCTTATCGACGTCTATTATACTCTACATTGAAAATTATACAAAATTAAGGACTTCTTCCTACTAAGGATACTGTGATTAGTACTTGTTAAAATCACAAATGTATCGGAAGCGTTAAACAGGTACTAATCAAGACATTTTTAGGAGATCTCCAGATTTACTAAAAATGCACAACAAAGACGGCAACTGGTCTGTATCGACGTATTTTTCATGTCCTCATATTTTTCATGGCCGAATTGAGAGAAATGTGTCTAAACTTGTCCATGAAAATTCAAAGAATGAGATCGATGGCACATTAAACGGAATGTCTCAGTTTCGTCCCGGTTTGCCGTTTTCATTTCTGCTTCGCTTTTTACACACTTATCTTTAGAGTTTTCTTTGGGTATTTGCCTCGGCTTCGCTTTGGATTTTACATTAGACGTTTTAATCCTTTTTCAATAAGTTTAATGCACACCAAGTTTTGCTCATTATTTTAAGTGAACTAATAAATAATTATTCGGAATATACTTGAAGCATAGTCGATGACAGTAAAACTAATAGCCAGCGCGACACCAAGGGCATGTCAATTAATTTGTCCTGCTTGTCGTGTCAATTTACCCCGAACGTCATTTTAACGATCTAAAGTATATTGACAATTGATAAACAATTTTATTTAAAAATATATGCACAGCAATGCAAAGCTAAACAGATGCTCCTTTTTTTCTATATTTTCAAACTGATAAAAAGCAATACACTGTATTAAAAAAGAAAAAAATGGGGACTGAAAAAATTTACTTCCCATCATGGTATTCGTGTGTTATTTTTTTTTTAAATAAACGAAGCTGCAGCAAATTATGTTAAGTACCAGCAAAAGTGTGGGGCACAATTAGGAATGTATGATAAAATTAAGAATGATATTAAGTGAAAAACAAAATTTATTAAACATTGGTCATTTTACCCCATAGGACGACTTGCCCCGGTCTCTTCTCCAATAAGAAGTAGCCGTTGTTGAAAAATTCGTTGTAGTAAACGAGTTTAGTTCGCAATATTCGATAATTGAATCTTGTTTCTTACTGATTGATGGTTTATAAATTCTAATACCTACTGAAATTATTCCGCTTTCTTATTAGTTGGAACAGACATTTCTCTTCCGTGTGTGCGACTCGAGGTATTCGATTCTCATCTTTCCGATCGATTTAAATCGTCTTTGTCGTCTTTTTAAACCAACTAAAATGTACTTTTGTATTTATCATTGCAGATTATATTCTCCCTACCATACCCGGGTTTACAGGATTTCACCATCCAGTCAGTTCATCGGCAGCCATCTCATTCAAGGAAGAGGTCTAATCAGCTACTTGATGACACTAACCCGTAGATCCGAACTTGTGGGCTCCTTATATGCATACCGCAAGCTCCTATCTACCGGTACATGTAGTCAGGCCGACATTATATTTCAACGCAGCTGATTCACGGGATTCCTAATCTGCTCTAACGGCAAAGCGAACAATTGTCTCAAGCACCCATAACACAGTAAGCCTGGCTACTAGTTTATATACATGCCGAACGATATTCTACTCTTAACTCGGATTTGGTAATGGCGGACGCGTGGGGCCATACGATCTATAATTTAAGCGTTTGTACCGTGACATGGTATTTTTAATGGAAAACATCGTCACAAGATTTAGTCACAGAACGATGCATACCTTTGCTCATGTTGCCGGAGGATTCGACGGAGTGGAGTGGTAAGAGCCTCGATCCGAATTTTTCTTAATAAATGTATGTTATCATTAGGTCTCATATTTCGCTCCATTGGACTTTCCTTTGTATTTCAATAATTATTGTTAAGTCACGTTATTAGTGTTTCCTAAGAGAGATCTCCCATCCGAATTCTTTTATTTTAGAAGGGCTGAAGTAACATAAAATGTCAACGTTATTGAGCCTTTTCATATTCGTTGTTTCTCATTTATATTAACAGTACCTGCGATTTTGTTGTATGTTTACGCCGAAATTCGAACGAGCCGCGTAGATACCGGCTGATATGTTTCGCGCGGCGTTCAACCGCCGTGGGACAAGGACAGCAACACCCAGGGCCGGCGACCAAGTGGGCGCCCTCCAGAGCTCCGCCTTACTGCCTGCAGAACAGGGAAGGGCCGCCTGCCTGTCAGGTCCCAACGGCTCCGCAGGAGGACCGGGGAAGTCTCGATGCTTCCTTACCGTTCGCACGCTTGAGTTGCATCCCCAGGGAACTTCGCTCGCGGCCAAATCGCGTGCATAGAGCCCGGGGCGAATAAGACCGAGATGTCACACGATAATCGGTGCCTCGGGGACAAGGAAGGAGATCCAGGCAGCTCGCGCGATGGCGGGGCTCTAGTGGCCCTGACGCCGAATGGGCCTCAAAGAAGTCAGAACCAAGACCTGGAGGGCATCGCCAGGCAAAAACTCAGGTTGGCGTGAATCCCGCCAACGGACCGGGCAGAACCCCCCATGGCGTCGTCCCTAACCCCCGAAACCGGCGGACGCCGGTCACGTGCCGATCCCCGCCAACGACAGGTTCCAGGGAAACGCTCGCCGAGGGCTACCTCTCCGCCTAAATAGACTAATGGGGCATCGGCGAAACTTCTAGACCCTTCGGGGAGGAATCCCATAAATGCTGGAGACACAAGGGCTCCGGGGTTCTTCGCCCGCTTGGTCGCGAGTACCCAAGATGCTGCCACCGACATCCTGCTGTACTCGAGCTACCGAAGAGAAAGCCGTCGTCCGCCGTCTAAAACCGCCATCGGAGCAACCGTCGGCGAGCCCAGGCTGGTAAGCCGGACCACGAGGTAAGGGGATCCCGGTTCGTACTCCACGAGCAAGATTTTTGCTTCTCTCTGTTCCCTTCTCTTTTGGATTCTTTCCAATTGCACGGAGTGACATTAATTTTCTCCCGTTCGACGTCGCGCTAGGCGACTCGATAAGAATACCCCCTACATCGCGCAGGGCGACTTGGCAAAATTTTCGAGCTCTTTTTTTATTACGGTTAGAAACTGCACGGTGAGGAGTTGCGGTCCGAGGAGCTTTCCCGTTCAGGGAAAAAAATGTACGGTTTCCGGAAATGACTATGCGGCGGGTCTAACTGTAATGTTATGCAGTATGTTTCGAGGCCGACAGGCCTCGCGCGTAGAATTTTATTGGGCGGGCCATTGTCGCTATCGGTTCGAGTCAGGGAGGATTATTCAGGGAAGGAACTTCCAGCAACGGACGGAATTTGTACGGAATTTTGGCATTTAATGACCGCGCCGCGATATTCTTCCCGACACCTAGAGTAAGCGCCATTAATTGCCGGCGCTTAGCGATTTCGATGGCGTCCAGCCGGATCAGTGGAAGGAAGTCTTCCGCAATTCGGTGGTCCTGCTGATCATCCGAGTTCATTGTCCAAGATACATCGGGTGTCGCCAGGACCACCGACTGCCGTTCGTCCACCGCATATCGTCGCCACCTTGCTACCGTCCCCGACACGTAACCCACCTCCCTCCATCTTTCGCTAACGCGTGGCGCCGTGTGCTAGAACCGCGATATCTTAATTAGGGCCGTTTCTAAAGCTGTTTTTGTGTATGTCTAGAGCTCCTTTAACGCGTGTAAATATCAATTTTTGTTGTCTTTCGTCGATAACCCACCCGGTTTATCGGTATCGACCCGCCCGGCAGTAGAGGTCCGCATATCGTTGGAGTCCGGGCGAAGTTAGTTTTGGGCATTGTGCCCGGTTTGCCTCCCGGGAGCGCCGGGAGGAATCTTTTGCGAGGAGCCTGCAACTCCTCCCTATCATGTAGGGCCTTCCTTATAAATTGCCGGTGGGGTTCGGAAATGATCTGGTGTCTGGCTCAATAATAAAATAAAAGAGTTTCCGTGGAGTGCCGCTGTATTTTGTCCTTCTTTCTTTCCGTATCCCAACTCCGAAATATTGAATGGTTGTATAAAGTTTTATGAATTGTGTTGTGTCCGAAGAAGATGGTTAGTGGAATGGTTCCCACGCGGATTTGTGACCTATCATAGCCGGACAGCACGTAATAAGACCTAGGGATCAATTTTGGAATTCGAATCTGGTGAAAATGCTAAATGTGAGCAGTTCCCGTAATTTTGTAACTTTCAGCAGGGTGAAAATGTGAGGTATGTACTTCACGTAATAGTATTCTTCAAAACTCCGTGTCAAAGTGACGAGATGTGTGAAGGAGATCCTTGATGAAGAAAGAAAGAGAAAATAAGCGACTTTTGATGAAAGTAAATATTCGACGTAGCTAAACTCTGACCCAAAAGGAATAAGAACTACGAACAATCGGCATGAATGCCATAAGTTTATTTTGAGGGTTGTATTTCAATCTTCCCGTGCCGAAATCCGAATGATCCTTCGTAAAATGTAAATGTATTTCTTTCTGCTTTTCGGTAATATTAGTTTTTGGGTTTTCTTTCTTAATGCACACAATCCGTACAAAAAACAATGCAAGTGGCAAATTAAATAGAAACTGTACAATCACGGCGTTTTGACTTCCACTCCCTCGCTCTCGAATTTCTAATCTTTTCTATCCTTCCTGTCTCGTAATAGAAGAATTATTGTAAGTGTGTAACGAGTGGAGAATTATGTGGTTAACGGCGTTCACCACCAATGTGGGGACGAGGACTTCAATCGCTAGATGGCATTAGCATCGAATTCGATGGAAGGTAACAAAAACATACTTTCCCGCTCGGATGAGGGAAACGCGACGCTTAATGGGCGGTGTTTTGTGACGGTTGAAAAATATGTACGTTACCTTGCACGTATAGAACGCACACAATGGCTAGACAACTCTGACTAGGTGCCAAAGCGTGTGTTTCCACACGGACGCACGCACACATCAGTTGGACGCTCCGCCTAGATTCAGCAACAGTTGCTAAGGAGAGTCCAAATTACTCCCGATGAACCCGAATATCGTGAAAAGGGTGCTTCACGGGGACAACGATTTCGAATGTATTTCTCAACATGCAGAATTCAATGAGTATTCGTTTTTAAGATAAAACGTTGACCTGTGTTTATATGAGAGCGATTTTCGATTAAACAACTCCTTCCTAATTAAATGTGCATTCAAATTATGTCTTTGCATTTTTTTTTATATCAAAATGACGATTTATCGAAAATCGCTCCCATACACCCAGCCATCACACGAAGTACAATATCCGTATATTACCCGTCCAAATTTGGCCAATAGGTATAGCAAACGCATATCGTCTATCATCCATCTAAAATAAATGTCTTTTGTAAATATATAGATCTATTTTATGTATTTGACTACACAATACATGTCATTGATATCTAAATGACATATACAGGATATAACAGAATTGGTAGTCACGATTTATACAGCGCTATCCTTGTTGAAAAAGGAGACGAAAAGTCTTGTAGAATTTTTTCCTTCGGTGCATAAATTTCCTGTAATAACTAATTGAAGCACAGCAAATCAATCGCTTTCCCCAACGGTAGTCATAGCGGAGAGGACATCGGTAGGGCTGCTACGCCGCAGACAGCCGAACGCCGTCCATCGGTCTTTTTCCGACATCTCATTTTCCAGTCCCCACTTGAGCTATTTGACCTGCGTTAAAGTGCCATAATATAAGAGTCAGTTGGCTGAATCGATCGTTGCGCCTCTTTCCGAAATTATATGAGTTTTTTACAAATGAGTCTACGTTATTGACGATAATGGTCGTCACTTTACGATATTTCCACATTGACTGTTAGCTGATGATTTACCACGTTGTCTATAGAAACATAGTGTGCGCATGGTACAACATTTGCGGTCTAGGAAATCTACGATTAGGAAGCGACTTGGGCCAACGGGGACTCGAACAGGGAGAACAGTCGACGATAAGTGACGCCGACTAGAGAGCAAAGCTCGTGACGTTTTGAAATGACATAGGCCAGGAGGTAACAGGCTAGGGGGATCCATCGATAGTAATCAAATTCCGAGAATGAGAACCACTATCTGCCCAATAAAATGATAGTTCATGTCTCGAAATGAGAATCCTTTCTGTGACGGGCGTCAATTGACGCTGTTTCACGCGGAATTTCCGTGAATTAAAATAGCCTAAAACGTCATGTCAAATGTACCGACTATGTCGTAAAGTTTCAATGCACTTAATTTTTAAAATACATCATATACAATCATAATTTTTATTTTGATGGGTTTCCTTTTTGCTGCTCTATGGGGCATGACTTTTAAAGCCATTAAAAGTGCAGCGGATTAGGAGTAAGTAGAATACATGGTCGATAAAGATGTAAGCTAAGAAAAAATACGTTAGGAAGATAAAAATAAAGTGATACTCCCTAGATTTTACAATTTCGGTCTCGCGATTCAATTGACATGTTCCGTTTATTACTTGCCGTTTAGATTGTAAGTCCATTATAAATTTATGTCAACGAATTAGGTATCGGTGTTACCCACGTGGTCAGTATTAAGGCCCCTCAACATTCCCTTTCCTTGCCACTCTCCAGCCAATCGCCTGCATTGTAAAATGCATCCCGACTTTTCTGTCAACCAGTCCTTAATTTCCTCTCCAAAATTTCGCCCTTTAGAAACCCTCCCTGAGCCTTCGTTCTTTCTAATTATCTCCTAAGGTTCAGATTCCTTCGGCGATCTCTCACGTGTTTTTAATTTCTACGGTCGCTCCTACGAAACTCCTTGCTGAGCTGCCGCATAAACTTCTCCTTGTCCGAGAAAACAGTCTCGTTCGTGTGCGCTCACGATTATTCAACAATTGTAATTTCGAGATTTATTGTAGTTTATCTCACCGCTTAATTAGTTACGTCATCTACACTCAATTTTCTGTTTACTTCTTTACGTTAGTTTTTGTTATCTGTATCGTTATTGTAAATAAATTGATTGTTACGTTCGTGCAAGCTTCGGAGTCCACCTTGCTACTCTCGTTCATTTTCCTACAAACACTTTAAACGTAAAAATCTACTAAATTTATTTCTACAAGTGAGTTCTAAAAGTGAGTTCTAAAAGTGATTTGAAGGTGGTTTCAAACTCTTAAATTTACGAAATAACACGTTTCTTCTTTTTCCAATTAAGTACACCATATATAAGATCGAAAAATTAGTAAGGCTACTTCAGATGTATCTTTCCTTTAAAATGAATCGCATATTGGAAGATTATTAAATTGTATTTTACGATAAGAACACCAATACATTTTGTGATACGCGTCTGTTAAGTTCATAGCGTGAAGTGACATTTCAAGAAGGAAATGCCGTCACAAAGGTGTTACAAAATTTCAGCAAAAGCAAAGAAGAACGCCTGGCTCGGGTGACAAGAGGGCTCAGAGAATAGGGACGGTAAGGGTCACTGGCGGTATACATTGTAAAAAATGTTATATTATCGGTGCTTTCTTAAGTACCTTGCTTTTCTATTAAGTTCCGTACATTCAAGAGAACAGCCTGCTCATCAGCTTCTTTGTGTGTTGGAAGCTGGTGGCATTTCTCCAGCAGTTCTCGTGGATCCGCGAAGGGGACCCCTAAAATTTGTTCTGGAGATGCTTCGTGGGCTCCCTTCTTGGCCAGGTCGTCCGTCACCTCATTGCCTGATATTCCTGGATACCTTGGTTAGCTCTCTGTTCTATGTACATGGTTGTATAGGGCTGTTTCCAGGCTTCGGTATAAAGACCACCCTGGTTCCGTTAAATGTCTGTGGGATGTATCTTACAGCTATGCTGCCTGTAAGAGTTTTGGTTAGGAGGCCGATTAGTACTTCTAGGCCTTTCTGGATAAGTATGGGGAACATTCCATCCAGTCCTAGTGTCTTGTAGGGTTCGAAGGACTTGACAGCCCATTCCACTTTGCTTGAGTACATCACTTGTACTATTCCTTCAGCGGACGTCGCGAGTGTCCACTCCCAGGCCTACTGCTGGCCCTGTTGGTCTTCGCGGCGCGTACCAGTCGGTTAGCGTCGCGCTTGTAGGGGCCAGACGTCACGTTGCGGGGCCCGACCGCACTGTTTGTGCGAGTCGTATGGGTCGGACTCGGGCGCTCGGGTCCAAGGCGCACGGCTTGTTACAAGGAACAAGCGTATCTGTCCATGGTCGGACACAGAGGGCTCATTGGAGGCCCTCCAATTTCGTACCAGACCCGCCATAATCTTCGTTCATACAGTGATGTCTATAAACTCCTGTATCCTACAATCGAGGAAGGTTGACTCCTTTCCTTTGCTGAGAATTATTAGATCGGTGCTGATCGGTAATGAAATTGTGGAGATCCTCCCCTTTTGGTTAACGCCCGTGCTGCTCCACACAATATAGTGCGCGTTAGCGTCATATCCCATAGAAATTTCAGCCTCCGCTCTCCCACGGACTTGGCCAGCCGTCTTACCTCGGATGGGGGTGGTTCTTCGAAGTCATAGGGAATATATGCCACGTCCACAAACACATCCAAGTATTCATTTCTTCCAAGCGGAAGTCTCACTCGAATAACAATGAGGTCTCCCCCGCTAAGTTGTGGTACGAAGATTGCCTTCGTTCCCCTGACTAGGATGCAAGTCCTTAGTTCCTCCGAGGTTTTCACATGGAAGAGGTCCCCGCATACACCCAAGCCTGTAGTGGTGTTCAGGAGCCAAGGCGAGGCGCCTTTGCAATGAAACAGGTCGATCTATGCAGTCTGCCAATTGAGGCAACCATTGTTTAGGCCGCCTCTTTCTTGCAGACAGCGCTGTCTGATCCAACATGCTCACCGAGGTCCTTCGTGAGCAGTCTAACTGCCGCGATTTGAACCCCGCAGTGAGGTTTAAAATTGCAGGCCTCCGTGGCTACCAGCACCGACTCGAGGATCAGGGCCGCGAACTGGGCGCTTTTCGTATCTTTGCTCTTGCTTCCCCTCACCACAACTCATTCGCTTGCGGTAAGGCTCGCATTTTGTCTATCAATGAACTTTAAAGGTTCTTTGACAGGTCTCACGGGGTCCTACACGTGCATCACCACACGAGATCGCCTAGATAGCTCATCATGCGGCACCTTATGCAGAGAGGTTCCGTCCTTTAATTGATCTTCAAGAAATAGGCTTTTTAGCTAGTTCCCCACGAGGATATCGTCAAGGGGCCTGGCAGGAGTTCCCCAAGGTAGCTGCTCTAGTTGCATCAATGCGACGCACGTAGATAGCGCGCCGATGAGCCACCCCATCGCCGCCCTGTTCGCATCGAGTTTTTGATATTTAAGTAAACTTGCGAAGATAATTGGGCTGCGATCCACCACCTTCCGAAATCAGTCTATTAGCAAGCGACAACCTGGCCGGCAACCTGGTCTATTTAAGGGGGACCAGGGCACGACAGCTCGTTCTTCCCCTCATGGTGACCTAAACTGCAGAGTTTCTGATTTTTCTTCTGGAGCCGAGTACTCGTGCGCGCGTGTTCGACCAGTGTCCTGAGTAGCCTCTCTGTCACGGAACACTGCAGCCAACGAGGAACAAAGGCCACCCTAACGGCGGTTGTATACATTTTTGTCGGGCATATCCACCCGCAAATAAACCCCCTGTTCCCGTACAGTTCTGACGTGTAGAGTTTTTTTTTTCCGTTTTATAATTCACGAACCCACCCCCTCTCCGTATCCCGCAGGGATCTTTCCTGACCTAGCTGGCCCCTATCCGGCAGGGCTCGAGGCGAACAATTTCCTTGGTACCCAGGAGTCCTTGGCGCCCAAAATTCTGAGAACAGTGTGAAGTGCGGCCTGAGTTCACGACAGGTGAAGTGAACCGTATCTGACCCCGGCGAGGTCAAACCCTTTTGTGACAAGCCCACCAAATCCCCTCTCTAGTTTAGTTCAGATCAGTTTAGTTTAGTTTTCACCCCGCAACGTTTGTTATATGTGTTGACCTCATTTATACATTTGCTATACGGATATTGTACTTCGTACGATGCGTGGGTTGCGGAAAGGTAAGAGATAAAATTTATACGCCCCCCAAAGCAATCCCAAATGAAATCTACCACTTTTGCCAAATCGGTGTATTGTGTATTACATTTAAAATAAAATATAAATTGAAGAAAGTAATATTATTGTCATATGTAAAATGCAAAATATATACACAGTGAATTTTAAGAAAGTAACATTAGCTCATCGATGTATATAAACTAAATTACGGGGATGTCGCCCTTTACCTTAAGTGATTATTTATCGAGTTATTAACAATTACAACTGACCAATCTCGGGTACGGAAATCAGCTAGTAGTGGCAAGCTATCCGATCTGCAGGTGCCTGCATTTCTCTTACACTTATTTCTTGTTTTCTTAAATTTTTCTTTTGCCTTCAGGTCATTATTATATTAATTATTTAGAAAATACTGACACTAATTTTGAATAATAAATCTTGAATAACTCTCGTCATACCTTATTACTAATTAATTAAATTAATGTTTCTTTAGTACGTGAAGGTGAATCAATTAATTCGTTAAAGCGATTTACTTAATTCGCTTACATATAGTTTTTGCCTTAATATAGGGACACGCGTTGAGCAGCCTGCACCGGCACTAGCCCGTTTACATTCTGCATCCGAGATTGATCAACTTTAATCGTTAATAATTCAAAACACAATCACTTGAGAAAAAAGTCGAAGTTGAAATCTCGAATTCGACTTTCTTCAATTTCCACTAATTTCGGGGATCACTACGAAGTCTGGGACACCCTCTACATTAGGCAAGGTACGTATACATATACGTACAGCATACGCAAACCATGCGACCATCATATCGTTCCCATCGAACGAAAGTAATTAAAAATATGGTATTATGTCTTAGAGTCAAAATGTACTATCAGCCCGACAATTTTTTTTCAAGAATGGTTGCTATTTTGAATTTGTTTACATTTCCGGCGATATCAGCTTGAAATCGGCCGTGGGTATTAAAACGTTATTACAAAATATTGTTACACAGTAATTAACTTTGCCTAAAGGTTAATGATCAAGTTATCTTGTGGTTCATCCGATATCTGTGGACATGCATGCGTACCCTTAAAGACCCTGTTCTTTGCACTGCACGCGCAAAGGCGAACGGTTTCCATTAGTTCTGACCAATTGTTTTAAACTAGACTTTTATTAGGATAAAGCGTACGTCAGAGGGATGTAGCTTCGCGTTAAGATCGTTCTATGTTCGAGTTAAATAGTGAGGTAAGACTTCCTTCTGTCGTTGTAAAAAGCAGAGTGTCGTTTTTGAAGCTACGCAAAGGCGGGGATGACTAAAAATGTCGTTTCCCACGACATCGTCAGCGAGGCAAACGTGTGGCTTGGTCAAGGACGACCTGACTATCCCTTTGCATGATCGCGTACCGTTCAAAGGTATTTTTTAAGGTTGTGATTACTCAAAATTTCGCGGAAGTTCGATTCCTCCGCACAAACGTAAAAACCGACATTTGGTGCCCAATTGTACACCGTGAGAATACATAGAAAGTCAATAAATCCCTGGAAGGTAGGATGTCTCGTAAATTATGCCTATATACTAGAACTGCTTACAAAAACTCTTTTTACGGACGTAACGCACAATCACTTTTGATTGAATATATTTAGCCCTTTGCACTCTTTTGTCGAGTGTGACTCCACATCAGTAATCGACATCGCAATAATTGGGAGGGCAAAGGGTTGAGGTAATTTGACACAGTACCATCAGCTATTTGATGTTGCAGACATACATTTACGTGTTTGCATATGTTACATGTACATGGATTTCGAAACAACGGCGGATACCCCACCTAGGACGTACCTAAAAATTGAAATGTTAAAGAGCGTGCGAATTGTTTCCCCTAAAACGCGTACACGTGCGGTATCGTATTATCCGATAAGTACAGCCCATGAAAGTGTAAAATATACGCAAGACATGCAGCTCGCTATACAGAGTTCATGACATTAAAAGCAGGTACTGTAAAGGATTACTTGTTACAACGTTAGAAAGTGTAGTAGATTCAAGTAAGTTAAATTGATAAGTAACGAGTAGACAAGGAGTCCAGAATTCATAACGTAGTTATAATAATAACCGAATGTCCAAAGAATGTACAATAATGTGAACGGAGGTGGAGGGGAAAAATGGGAAGGCTATTAAGGTATAGACGTATAGTTTCGCGGCGGCGCCTGGGTGAGGTAGTAGGTTGTATAGTAGGGAATGTAAATTCGTAAATGTGAAGTCCACTGTACAACTTGCTAACTTTCCCGGTCGTCGGCGCCTCGGCGCAGAACTTGGCGGCGAAAATGGCGAAGAAGAAGACGAAACGATCTTCGGCACACCGAACCCTAGAAAAGGAGCGAAACCTTCCTTAAGACGATAATGGATACATGTAAGCTTTTGATTGTAATTATATCCGAGACTCTCCCGTCTCTCGATGATAAATTATTGTGAACAGGCCAGTATATTTCTCTGTTTAATTTCGATTGATCTTTCCGATTAAACCCTATCTCTTTAATTTGCTGTTTACTTTATTTATTTATTTTTCGGTCGGTCAAAAATGGTCGCTATTTATGTAGTAAAATTTCACTTCATTATTTTTAACATTACTGACATATCATCGTAAATGTTACATGCACAAATAGTATTTTTTTCACCGTTTTGTATAATTGTGTTAACCACTAAAACTATTTCTAGTAATCAGTTTCTAGGATGATGGACGTTACGGGTGGAGTAGGGTCTTCTTGATGCGAAGCTGAAGAGTCGACATTTACCATAATAAGGCAAAACGATACAATGACTAAAATGTAAAAGACAATAACGGATTTTTTAGAAGCGAACTGTCGGTACGACTTGCGAGAAAGCCTCGCCATCAACCGATCCGGTCGAAACTAACCTCAGCAGCCTTCAGTAACGGTCAGTATAAACTGGAAGTCGAAATAACCAACCCGCAATGGTAAAGTAATTATTCCAAAGTGGTAAAAAACTTCCTAACCAACCCCAAAAAACCCTAAAGAAACATAAAAAAACAACAGGGATGATTCAACCCTTCGATGATTACAGATTTCGAATTTGGAAAAACTTCGTATGAAGATTCTCCGATATTATTATATTAGCTGATTATTACATCGATTTACGAACACGCAATCGTGTAATAAAATTACAATCTTTAGTACACAACCACCTTTCGTCGTTGAAATATCACGAACTGTTTACCTATGCATGGGACAAGAGCGGATATCCAAACGAAAGACCAGATGATTTTGAAAATCTCGTTGACTTTGCATTCAGTTAATAGGATTTTATACAAACGCCAAGTTGTTCTATATGCGGCAATCTCGCTATAATTCGATGTTCACGGGTTACAAAATTCTGAGCTTTACCCATTTCTTTGAAAAATTCCCCCACTACCTTTGGTTAAAATTGGAAAGAATCAGAAAAAGTATTAGAATAATCTAAAAATCTTCGAAATCTCGCAGGGAAGATATGTTACGTCAGCATCGCGAGCCTAGAAATTGTAACTGTAGTAATTGGCAAAATAAAAATTGCATACATAGAATAATCAATTCAGCATATACCAGTTACCTATTAACAATGAGGTATATAAAACGCACATATTTTATTGTTTCTTACACATTCAAGACGTACATGATTAAACAAATTGTAACATATTGTAATATACTACCCCATTCTCCTCGAAATATTTAATGTCAAAAACAGTGGAACAATTGACAACTATCTTACAAGATTGACTGGCCCCTCCCCTAAGACTTCGCGAATGTACTCCGTGCTTTTCCCTCAGGTTACTCGTTAGTGTTTTAAATACTAATACTTACATACATACATACACGCGTACGTGTGTGTGCATACGCGAACGTTAGTCTGTATCGTAAGTTTAGTACCCCTGTATTTATTATTATTAATATCTCGGACAATGAATTCATGTCTGACAGATTTAAAGTACATTATTCTTCGTAGTCGCTATAATGTTTTCAGAATTTCTGATGCTATCTGTTATATACTACATACTACTAAAGATTCACAAGGTTAACGTTTGGCTCAGACGACGTATTCAGTTGTCATTCTATGTTCGCATTTTCGCATACCTCCGATCGAAAAACAATTGGATGCCAATAAACAATCATTCATCGTTTAATTCATTTCAGTCAGTAAACGAAACCTACTTTTAGCAATATACAGTTCATTTTATAATATAATTCTAAGTAGTTCCAGGTAACTTACTCGTGTAGTATTGATAATCGTGAAAAAAATCTTTCTTTAAGTCCAATTGGTTGCCGATTTATTTTACCGTTTATTACAAATGCCTAACACTATTTGAACGAAATTCGTGTTTGAAATATTACTAAGTTCATTAGTAACTAGGCCAATCACGAAGAAATGTCTTCAATTCAATTTGATGATAAAACGCACCATCTTGAATTGAAATAGGTACGTTTACTACGACAGCGGTAATGTCGCTAGATCCAAGTAACACCAACCGTAAGACCAAGAAGACAATCAGATCAACGGTATAGAGAGTGTGTATCATGAATAAAACGATAGAGCATAAGTGTGTAAAAGAATACGGAAAGAATTGAGAAAAGAGAAATGATAAGTTATATCACGACGGGCGGGCAAATGTAAAGCCTGCCGTGTCGCCGATTCCCTGAGACCCTAACTTGTGACGTCGCGTCCGATATCTCACAGGCTAGATTCTCTGGTATTGGCGATGAGTCCTGCCTTTTGCCGATCAAAAGTCAGTGCCACGCAATAAAAATGTTACCGTTGCGACAGCCAATCAACACGTGCTGGAATCTATTCTACGGACAGTTGTTATCTGTACGCACTGTAAATATCTTCAATGCGATGATCGGAATGAATCGAAAACGGACGAAAGACTTGGATCTTTTTAGGTATCGTTTTCTATCATTAGTGATCAACTAGTATTAAGGAGGTATTTTAATCTAGAGGTCTGAAAAAATCGATTTTTTCATTCAATTTAGAGTAAGGCTGCTATGCCGCGGACAGCCGAATGCAGCCCTACTGACGTTCTCTCCGCTATGCCTTTCGTTGGAGAATGCGATTGATTGGCTGTGCTTCAATTAATTACTACAGGAAATTTATGCACTGTAGGAAAAAATAGTGCAAAACTTTTCAACTCCTTTTTCAATAAGAATTGCGCTGTATAAGCCGTGGCTACGAGTTCCGTTACACCGTGTATATGCATAAGATGGAAGAACGGAAGATATGTCAGCATTGCCATTAAGCAGAGAACCACAGACGATTAGTAAATATTGAATATACGTTGAAGTTGTACGTTGTACACTTAACCTAGTTAACGCAATACTCGTTCCCTGAATTGTACTATATTCATGGACGTATAATACATGGACCGCTCATTCCCTATGCTTGAATATATATATTGCTGTCAACCAATTGTCAAGAACTTACTGCGCAGACAAGTGCAGACCCGATCGGACCAATTCTTGTTCTCTCACCGCTCTGCGAGCGGCAGCCAATAAGCAGTCCATGTATTATATATCTATGACTATATTACACATTCAAAAAGAATGTAATTTAAGGAATTAATTCAATATCTATCAGTCATTTACACTTAGGTGATATATATTTGGTGTGTGGCGTGGTTTTCGCCACAATATTCGGCGTTCAATTTATTTATCTCACAACAAAACACTCAATAATAATTTCGCTGGGCGTCAGCTGCATGTCGACGACCCTAAATTTAAACTCGCACACTTTCACGAAAAATCCAAAATCGCGCGGGTTCCCGGCCGTAATACGGTTACTTCGATACACCGCGGCCGCCACTCGCAAACGCCCTCGTAACCCTCGCGACTCGTAGTTCCCCTAATAATTGCGAATGTCCCTTATACTTATCACGACTTTCGCGTAGACCGATCTTTCAAACTCCCAATCAGGAATTCCCCTACTAATCGCGAATCTCTCGAAACATTAACTTACGGACTTTGCCCTGTGAACAATCCGACCGCTCGGGACTTATGTGGAGGTAGGGATGCACGGGTGAATTTTCCAAATTCCTCAATCCTTCCTCTCAATATCTTTCTTTCTTTCAAAATGGATACTGCTGGGTACACTACTTTTTATGCTCAAAAGATTATCCGTGGAATGCCGGTAGGTCCCGGCATGCACGCGGTGCCGGGTCCGCTTCGGCTGCATCTGGGGCACGGATTGGTCGCGTGACGTCACGGGCGGCACTCGGATCAACTCCGGCTCAGCGTCAGCCGACCAATACGGCTGCAGTCCCCGAAGCAGCGCTGCAGCGCCGGCTTCTGCCTCGCGGCGCATTACAGGGCCGCATCGGTGGCTCGAGACCCCTGCGCTCCACCAGGGCCGCTGGGCGAACCCTAAGGCGCTTGTCCTCCGAGGACCTCTTTAAACTTCCTCGAGCGTCCACCGTGCATTTCTCTGCCCCCACTGCCCGGATAGTGTCCGAAGTGGACGCAAGAATTTCTATAAGAGTCCCCCATTTTTGGGCGTTCGCTAGCGCCGGTCGCGGGCGTATAATTTGCGCTGTAGATAAATATGACGGGCAGGCAGTCACCCCATCCTTCACGAGAATGTGATCTCCCTTTAATGTGGGGGACTACCGACCCACCACATTACAGGTGATCGTTGATTGAATTTGACAATCAAGTCGAAGAGGTTAATTATAAAATTCTTACTTATAAACACACCTGTCTGTAAATTTAGATTAGTATTATGTTTGTACATTCTGTATCATTTGTATTGTACATGTAACATGTTTATATTTTTTTCCCTTATCACGTGTGTTACAAATTCCAAGCTTAATTCATATTGTTTGACAGGAATCTGCAATGTACAGTACGAGATAATACTGGGCAATATTGTGGACAAGACAAAGTGCAGCTACATAATTCCTACCGGCACGTGCATACATATATGAAGTACATATTTGAGATCAATGGCAGAACCTTAAGCTGATATTAATGTTGGTCCTTGGGAGATGTTGACGTCAAAAATGAAGTAAGTTGTGAGGTAGAACTTACCTAAAATCATATAAAATAAATAAGTACTTCAAAATCAAAGTTTGTTATTAAAACAAATTGTATCGAATCAGTAGACATTTTATATATGGATAGATACTTTTTGACATATAAATAAAAAAATGTTAGGTTCTACTAATATTATTGATACTAACTGATATTAATTTGTATCATTATATTAGCATATTACATTACACACAATGATACACCACGAAAACACTTCTATATAAGCTTATTGTATCATTTTGTTAAAAAAAAAATCGTTTCATATTTCACCTACAAAAGTAATAAGATTAGATATTGGTAACAAGTTTAGGAGCACTTTTAATCCACAACTTACCTATTAACATAGCCAAATCAGTTACCGCGTGACAAGTCCAAATGAAGTTTCAATAAATAAAAATGTTTAAAACTTTGAGCAGTCAATAGCAACAGTCAATCAAGTCCTGGAGAATCCTAAGAAAATATATTAAATGGTGCTCTCGCTGTTGAACGTCTTCTTCGCTTTATGGCCTTCTCTCGATTCTACAGGTTAATTTTAGATAATTTAAGGGGTTGCAAACTGCAATACCGAACTTGCCATCATTTTCTACACTGTTCTACACGCTTTTTCACACTTCTAGATGAGAAACTCCCCTTTCATTCGCTGTTTTCTTAGATTTCCGCGGCACCGCCTAGCGTCGGTTACACTTCAACAGATTGTTCATTATAACGGGACTCCTCTATTTATTGGGCTATTTCCACATTTTTTAGACGATACAATTGTTTATGATGTGTCTTGTGTATTTATTTACCGAGCTACCGTAATTTTGAGATTACAGCAGAGAGACGATGACAGCAGCCGGGGGGCGCGGCTGTCAAACTTCTTATGACACGAGCACCGTTATTCCTGCGGATGTCTATGGCACCCGATGCGTCGTTTCAAAGACAGGACGAAGGATGAAGCGCCATCACTGATTCAAACCAATCACTCGATTCTTCGTTTCAGGAATGCGATAAGTGATATATCACCATCTCCCAGTTACACGAAGTACTTGATGCAACGAACTGTAGCCCCATTTATGAATTGTATTAAGAGTTCGCTGCGTTATTTTAGGAACGCAATAAAACCAACACGGCATCCGCAGAAATGAAACATGTTTGTAATGAGAAAATGCTGTAACCAGTACGCTAAATAGCCTAAAATTCCATTTAAAATATGCCAATAATAGTACAGTATATTAAGGCGAAGTGAAAAACGTCGAGCAATTCTTTCGTCGCCGTCGGTATAGTAGTTAGGTAATAGAGCGTCATCTACCAGTACTAGGCGGCTAGTAGGGATACTGTTAACGCCACGAAAAGGTGTGCTGTAATTTCAAGAAGCGCAACTGTATGATAGTAATTACTAACAGAGATGAGTTGGGAGATTGCTCACGGGCAGGGTCGCGCGAACGCATCGTGTGCTGCCCTCTGGTTTCGTACGTTAGCTTTCACCGTTTTTTGCCCCCAAGGGCGGCGCAACGAATTTCTGGTAGGGGCCAACTCATCTCTGCCAAATCAGAGATGAGTTGAGAGATTCACGGGAAGGATCGAGCGACCTCCGGTTGAGGATGCAGACGGCTAATGCACTTGCCACCTGTTCCAACTCTGAGCAGCCGGAGAACCGGCTGAAAAAGTGAAGAACTCCTCACAAAAACTCCAAAACCCTGTATCTCCTTCGAAACAAATCGCAACCAATAGCTCGAGAGATCAATTTAAACCGCACAACCTTCCCCATCAAGCTACCGTGGACGCAATTCGCATCGCGAAAAAAATTCACAAACATCCTTTAACATATTTTAACATCTACCAACAAGTGCAGCAAGCTCGATTTCGATTAACAGCCCATGATGATTTTACCAAAAATGGCTGCTTCCAGGTGATCCACCTAAACCTGCAAAGGGGCACAAAAGTACAGGTAAAACGGAACATTGAAGAAACACCAGGAAGTCGCCAGATTTTCCGAAGTGGCCCACCTAAAGCTGAAAGGGACACACAAAGGCACAAACGAAACCATTGGGAAAGCGAGAAAGAGACGGTGATACAAGAGCTAATAATTTACTAAAGTTACCATTAAAGTCAAGAATATTTCGCAGGGCATTGATCTCGTATAATTGACCCAGTAAATATGTATTCAATTATACATTACATGGCGTGACAAAAATCTAATATATTTATCTTACTTAAATGCAGACTCGAGAAAATTTCATGAAAACGCTAGTTCACCGTCTCCCCCCGTCAATCCAGACAGAAGAATATACAAAAAATGAGAGGGACAACGTGGCGAAAAAAATGGATGACTGCCCATTCGNCCTGCAAACCCTGAAACCGACCCCCTCGTCGAGGCGGCGACTCTAGGACGCAGGCACATCGAAGTGCCCCCTCGACTCGGGTGTGGCTCCTCGCGAGTCTTTTCTGACCCGAGTTGAGGGGGCACTTCGATGTGCCTGCGTCCTAGAGTCGCCGCCTCGACGAGGGGGTCAGTTTCAGGGTTTGCAGGTTACGAAACCAGAGGGCAGCACACGATGCGTTCGCGCGACCTTGCCTGTGAGCTATCTCCCAACTCATCTCTGTTACTAATAGGCCGATGTACATAGAATATGGTCCAAAAGAAATTTTGGAGTAATGTTGACAACTGTCGAAATTAAACATGTACATTTGAATTTTTATCCCGTGCGATAAATGCAAGTATTCGCAAGGATACATTTATCCGCGTTGAGCTGCGTTACTAGTTCGATACATAATAAGAGAGTTGTAACATTTTGTTTAACTGTTAAGTAACAATTATAGCATGCCTCGAAATTAAATTAGAAAGAAATCGTAGGACAGGACCTGTCAGTGTGAGGCAAATTCATACAGCAAGCGAATTTATAGAAAAGAGGCGTACAATCAGTAAAGCTTGGAAGATAAAACTGCATGTACTTGACTCGAATGACTGTATTAATGGGCAAATAATACAGGGTGTCCCACAATAGATAATTAATCTTTTAAGGGGAGAAAGAGGGTGAAGTTGTGAGCTAGAAGTTCCTTTTCTATTTTTGACTACCAAATATGTCAGTTGTCATTGTACCAGACAAAATCGTCTCAAAGGAAAAACCAGACCATTTTTTTTTATAACACTTAACAATACATGTTTAAATTTAATCACAAATGATAACTACATTAATATTTCTGTTTAACATTAATTTGGTGAACTAAGTGTTTGGATTTAAAAAGCACAAACAAAAATAATTCATTATAGACTTGAAATTGCAATGACACCGACTGCATCATTGCATTGTGTGCAAAGTATGTTTAAGCAGAATAGGATAAATAATGAGAGAATTATGCAGCAGCGTATATTTAATTACCATTATATAATACATAATATGTCAATATAAAATGTTACTGCGTTGGTCCCTAACTATCTAGGAAGGTATATAATTACAACAAACTTAAAAAAATAAAATGGCACTACATTATTTGTTTGTCATTATAAACAAATTACCTAATATAGACTGTGTGCAAGTGAACGAATGTGCATGTCGTATATATTACATTTGTAACGATTCATAACAAAGGTGTAGTTTTATTAAGCAGACTAGTAGGTAAATGTTTTACATTTAAGATTTCTTAATCATTTGCAGATTGTTTTTCTTTTTCGAGTTCATCGTTCATATGCCGCACTTATACCACCGTTAATACGTACAATAGATTAATTCGAATAAATAACGCTAAAAATACTTTCTTTGGTACAGTAATAAAACATGATTTCTTAGATACATATTTTTCGTTTTGTCAATGGAGTATTGTCAGTAAAAAATTTTACATTATTTGGAGAACGTTGGTTTTCTAATATAGGAAGTTCGGAAACCATTTAACAATCGGTTTGCTTGATATGTTGGAAGTGTCATTCTCAAATAGAATAAAAGAAGCCATATTTATTTCAAATGCATCTCAAGTATCTACGATGATTAGAGTGTAATGCATTACAATTTTATTGTCAATATGCACTTTGGAAATTTATTTACCTAGTTTTTCTGAAAAGGCTTCTCATTTACAATTCGTAGAAAAAGTACAAGATAAACGGCGACGAAATAAATATTAATGAAGTGTATTATTGCCTACGATTTAAGAAATATCTTAAATAGACGTCATAATGTACACAAAAGTCTACGTGTCATGAAAAATAGAATGCAAGAGTTTAAAAATTTGCCCAAGCATTGTTAATGATAATCTTTTTACTTCATGTAGTAATTTTAGTTATACATTTGAAAGCTTTACGATTCAAGTATTGTGTTTATTTCTGATATGACAGGAACACATACTGAGCAAAAATTAGTTTTTAGGCCGTCTTCAATGTATAGATCTATGGTACTTTGAATTAAGCAATTATTATTATTATTATACTTTCCTGATAAAATTAGTATAAATCATGTTACTATTTATACCTGAATAAAATGAACATTGTTGCCATAGTTTCAGATATCATTAGAAATATTAATATTATAGTAGTCTTGATTAGATTCAAGCTAGTTTAGAAACAAATATGAAATCTCGAATTCTACAGTGGCTTGTTCCGTTTAAATTCGTCCTGACATTCTACATTCTCAAGTGTATAAATGCCCTAAAACTAAAATTTGGTTTAGTTTAAATAAAACTCTTTTGCATATAAACCATACCAAAATTAATGTGCATTTGAACATATGTCGATCCGGTTCAAGACAAAGCCAAATAAAACCTTTGGCCAACAACTTTCATCCGACCGTACAATCGACTAGACATTTAAAACCACGTTATATTAACTATTTACTTGAATTGACATATTTAACAAATAAATAATGTAAATGAGTGTGTAATGTGGTATAGCAATGACGATATCATTGAAAAGCCATTTCATACTGCAAATGCGCACTGTACTATAGTGAATGTATATGTATAATGTAAATTACTGTATAAAAATGAAATATATTCACACCCTTGATGGCAGAAGCATCTTTCATTGTTCATGCGTCGGACTGTATTATAGTCCGTACATATGTGGTCGAAAAGTGTTGTAAAAGTATATGGCGAAACATATTCACGCTTTATATAGTATAAATCCAAATATATGAATTGCAAGAAATAAAGTAGTTTGGTGGATGTATTTAAAGAAAAGGGATGCTTCTCCCATTACTTCATGCATGTATTTGAATGAAATCGAAGGTAAAAAGAAAATGGTATATAAGTTAGCACAAAAGATGTTCATTTTTAGCGCCTGCCAAAAAACTATTTTCTGATCTGTTAATCAGAAATTTTGGGCGTTTCGGATTATAACATTGCATTTGTCTTCGCCAATGTGTACGGTATAACAAAGATCTTTGTTAATAAATTACATATTTGCATGATAAGGTGGAAAATTTATCCGCAGCAATATAAATCTTGTAACTTTAAATTGCTAGTATTAACACCATTGTGTCAAAATGTACAGAATGTACAGATGCACAACAACCTTTAGACATTCTCAACGTAGGATTAAACACGCATCTCTGCAGCAAGATCTGTACTATATTGCAAGATTTGTGTCAGATTTTTGTCAAATGAAGTCAAATTTACGAAAATCTTGCAATGTGGTACATGCCACGAACATGTCACGAACCTTTCATATATCGGGGATGATAATTGTATCTAAAAGCATAAATTAAAATCGATGTAAATGTTGTCAATAATACCTCATAAAATGGCATAGACCATTCGGGAACATAATAAGATGACGGACATTTACTTACGTTAGTAGAAGAGCAAATTCAATTTCGGTTACAGTCAAAGTTTAGTTTGAATTTCGGCAATAAATTATTTTCAATGAGAAAGTAATATAGGAGAGGGTGATTATAAATAATTGTATGTGTACGATCATCATGTGGCCGATGAGTCACGACTTCGATCGGTTAGATCACCTGCCGGAAGAAAAACATCCTCCGTGGTGTGCATCGGCCTTTTAGGTTTCGGAGGCGGTGTTGGTGGTTTGCTTTGGTTACCGTCAGATGGAGTTGGTAGTTTACTCTTTGCTGGGTGACACAGGAGTCTATTTATGTTGCTCAGGATGTTCATTTGGCCATGATGAGCTTGATCATCATCTGGGAGATTACAATAATCTGCTTCGCGCGTTTTGATTGGCAGAGGTGGTGGAGGATCTTCTTCGGAGGTAGCGCTGTCGGTTGTTCCAATACTATCTCTATTTCCCTTAGATAGACTGGTAGGTTCCAATCCGTTATTTGAAATCCTTGGATAATATTGTGTTTGGCCGGACCATCGAGTACTTATTCTCCGCTCTTTTTCCGCTTCCGATCTTAGAGGACGTTTAGGAGTTAACTACAAGTTGGAAAATTAGAAAAGTTTTAATTCCGTCTTCTTCTCGCCATGTTGTTTGCTACATGCACGAGAATTACAGGCAAAAGCAGAACTCGACATAAAAAATGCTTAATTCGAAATGGAACAAAAAAAAAAAGATTTTTCAATAACACTGCTGACATCTTGATATCCCAAATGAAAAAAAATTAAGTAAATAGCTTTGTTTGAAAAAAAAAAGTATAGTATTTGGGCATTTGGAAACCGCCAATGTGTTTACCGATGGATATATTATAATATAATAAGCTTATAAGGAATACTCTTCAATATGTGTTATCCAAAGATAACATTTTACGTAATGTCAAAACATTCCGCTTAACTAAAAAATATCGGTGGATGCGCACACAGAAACGTATACTCTGCCTCTTACTTAAAAAAAATATAAAACTAACGCGCACCGACACAGCCATGGAAAAAGCGCCATTAGTAAAACAAATTTAAAGCGATCGTGACTAAATTTCCCTTAGTTCGTTTATGATTTCATGATATCGAGAACATACGATAAGATGCTAAATACTGTCAACATCAAATAAAAAACAGATAAGTAAAAATATTGGTTCAACAAGTTAATGACTAAATTTCAGTACGTGTAACTTGTAGAAAGAATTACAAGACAGTTTATGCAATGCAAACTACTTATGATGACATAAAACTGAAAGGTAAGCAAATTAAAGCATTTCTTATCCAATAATGTTCACAAAAGTACATTGACACTGCATTACGAACATTTAAGAGAAACATAGAAATTTTACGGAAGTTGGCAAACCTATTTAAGTTTCTATGTCAATAATAATTGAGAAAATTCTGTGAAAATATGTATATTCCATTGTTCAATAGTTTTATAATGTGCGTTGCAACTTATAATTGGCCAATCGGATAACACTAAGAGGCCAATTTTTCCGTATATTCAAGCCAACGATAATTACAAAATAACCGGTTTCTGTTTACTGAGACGTCAGCAATAACGTTGAAGGTTTTTCCTGTGAAATAATCTATTCTAAAACTGATGTTTCTTTCATGTATTATAATACAGATAAGATTTATTTAAGGAATCACCTTTATAAGAACACTTACTTCTTGTCTCAATTCAAATATATGTGTCGCAGAAAGACTCGTTGTCGGTGAAGTATCGGTCATGATAGTGTTCTGCATCACGTCAGATGTCGTGTACCACTGACTCTTTGGTTGGTCGTTTTTATTTGCCGCGGTTGTATCGCTTTTACGTGAACTCCTTTTAGAGTCCTTTTTCTTATTTGTACCCGGGCTGGAACTTCCGAGTGCTTTCTGTATAGATGCCGAAGACAAAATGTGGGATCGCACGGAGTTATTTCTGTTAATGAATAAATCGTTAAAGTCAAAACGTTCTTTGCATTAAACGCATAGGTCCTTACCCATATCTCACTTTTAGCAGCGCTTTCAAGCGTCTTTTAGTTAAAGGTGATCGGACCGCTGGTAAAAGACGCCATACTCATACCTTATTTTATGACCGCTTTTAGTTAAAAGGCCACTTTTATGAAATGTAATATGATAACGTCGGAAAAACGTGACGACTGCGCTTCGCGTGCGTTTTTTGTACGCCAAAAATTCAGAGTCTGCTGAACTTTGCCGCAAAAATGGAAGCGAGTTTGACGGAATAAAGCCGGAAACAAAGCCCAATTTCTTGGTCAACCAAGAACGATATGAATTCGACTTTAAAAGTCCTTGGCATTTTTTGATGCCCTGTATTCACTTCGTGAGCTTTTGTTCTGCTAAAAATGTCGTCAATGCATTCCATTTTTCATGTACGAATTTGACAATTAAAAGCTGTCAAAAATTGATGTATGATTTTGACAGCTAAAAGCGGCTTAAAAGTCCCCCTCCCCACTTTTAGGGAATCGTCGCTCACTTTTATCCTAAAAGCGCTCAGAATGAAGCTTAAAAACCCCCTTTTGTATGAGACGGTATTGCTGTTAAAATACGTCTTTTAAGGATTTTCTATAAAAGTGGTTTAAAAGCGAGACACGAGGAGGATCGCTTTAACAGTGCTCTAAAATACATCTTTTAACGCTAAAAGTGAGATATGAGTAAGGACAATAGACATCATAGATATAAACGTACTCTGTGCTTACTGCACTGGCTTCTGATAAACGATGGCTCTCGCCTCTAGTAGGTTGATTTCTGCGCATCGTAACCGTATGAGTAATATTCTCAAGCTTCAGGTCACAAGTCTGTAATTAAGACAAATAGAAACATGAAAATATAATTTTCAAAAAATTAACAGGTTAATTAGAAATGAACTATTGACTTTTAGTGATCTTCATAAAAACCTGACAGTTTAGTCATAAAATGGAGAAATAATGTAAATGTAATGCAAAAAATAAGAGACGTCAGCTGTTTCTTTGTTTTGTAATTCAATGATCATTGTACGGTAAATAAATAATTAAAAAATGTTGAAAGATACAGAAGAATTAAACCTTTTATCACGTTTAACTATCCTTTATCCCAAATTATAGAAACTATTTACATAAAATGTTCGGTACGTGAATGGATTCAACACAAATGCTCTTAGATGGATTGAACGACCGAATTAGGAACGTATCGAAATAATTTCTAATTACTCGTTTTCCGTAATAGATTCCTTTAGATTTTAGTTGTGTGAAATACTATTGCGAATCCGATTTATTTAATTTCAGTCTATCTCTGTCCTAACTTGCATACAATTACATGATTAGAACTGCTTATTTATACAGCTTATCAGTTCGCAATTAAGCAGTAAAGGAACAGAGGTGATTAAAAAAATTGAAAAAATTCACGACGATAATTTTAATGTACTAAAAATTACTTACTCTTTTACCGTATTTTGATTCTATTTGGATGCGCATAGATGCAAAACAATGTTCCAACCGTTGTTGGAATGGAGCAAGTTCGAGGGGTGCCCTCGCTTTATGTAGTTGCACTCCAATTTCTAAAAGAGGTATTTGTGAAGCAATCAGACCTTCCAATTTCAAAAGATCAGCGCTTTCGTGTAGGTGCGTTTCTCGATAATCGGGATTTAAAAAAGCTTTTTCATAATTATCTACTCCTCCCATTACAGCTGGATCCAGAATACCATTCAGCTTTAGACTCAAGGGGTTCAAAGGAAGATTGGGATCCGCTCTAAATATCAAACATGAATATAAAGAATTAATATTATAACATTTTTGTATAATTTGCATATATTGGGAGTTCCGCTACGTATAATACATTTAAATCGTATGCAGATTATTCATAATGTTTTAGATACGATTTTAGTTGCATATTATATTTTTGTGCGAACCCACAATTGGAGATTTTACCAATGTAATAAAAATGATTTACCTGTGAGCAATGATGAGGTCTCGGAGTACCGTATTAGTGGCTTCCATCGTTTCGATAGCGTTCCGCAAAGGACTAACTAAATAAGTTTCACTCGATGTAACTGGAAACCACCTTAAAATTCCAGGCAGAGGATGACTCGTTACAAGCACTGTCCTTTCTAACCACAATGAGGCGAATTCATTACTGTTACTCTCTTGGATTTCCTTATCTTTATCTCCAGTCCGCACCGTTGTTAATTCTTTTTTCGGAGCTGGGCGTGAAAATCGAAATCGTTGGACGTCATTAACGCGGTGGTACCTGAAGTAATTTTAATAAATTAAAATTCTTAACCAACCGGTAAAGCATTCGCCAAATGACGTAAGAAGTTAAAGTAGTTTAAAGAGTAAGGAATACGGGAATCGTTATAACCCCGTGAAGGATACAATACTTAAATCCAACTCTGTTAAAAAAGAGTAAATCTAGGAGGTATACCTCAAAACTGCTTCTGCAATGACCGGTTTTCCACTTAAACGATGCTTCTTTTCATCCATTAACGGATCTACTTTGTTAATTTGTACATACTGGCAATTAGATTCCAGAATATCTTCGCTAGGTGGAGATAATTTACTCATTTGTTCGGCATTAGGTAACTGGTTCAGCGTTCTCGAACAAAAATCACTGAGCCTTTCGTATTCTTTGCCCCGATAAATGAATACCTGCAAGAAAGGTTTTTGAATCACACAAGGAACCGTAGTTAGAATGTGTAAAGGAGATGGGCTACATAATCACAGAGGTGTATAAAAAGTAAAGTAATGTCATACTTTGTTCTGCAAGAACGGTGGATGACCTCGTCCGTAATATGCTACTCTGAAGTATTCTGGTTCAGGTCTTAACTGTTTTACTATGCAGTCGTAAAATTTGGCCATTCGTCTTAGCAGTAAAGACAGTTGAGCGTAATCGAAGGTTTCTTCTTCATACTGTGCTGCTAACTCCTTGCAAACTCCAAGCGCACATTCCCACATTTTTCCTTTGTCAAAATATTCGATCATGTCATTGTACAGAGCTTCTTTTAGTTGGCGGTGAGTCTGACACAGTGGATATCTTCAATTATAAGAATTATATTGTATATTAGTCATCAGTTCTCGATAATTCCGCAGCAATACGTAGTACGTCGTACGAACTTTTATATGTTTTAAATACACTACTACAAATTGAGATAACATATTTACACGTCCGTACCATTCGGTGGTAAAATAAAACGTCTTACCTGTTAGATCTCAACAAAGGAGGCAAATGCTGATCACTCCATGATAACAGTTGACTGTGTAATTTTAACGAGTAAGCAGCTTCTGTATAGTTATCACACTCCAAATGTAGTTCGCACAATTTGTTCACATATCTAATTACAGGAATATAAAACAAAAAATTAATTATGATTGTGTTTATGCCGGCGTCACGCAGTGAAAAGTAATAATTTATATATAAATGTTTCATCGATTGCCAAAACAGTAATATGAGATTCGATATGGTCCACAGTTTGTAATGAAGAATTTTTGCAATGCAAATGTAATTTCTGTCGAAACAATTGGATCACTTGTAAAAAGCTTTGTCGGAATTAAAGTAGTTCCTATAATAACGCAGTGGGTTACACGATTGGAAAGTACACGAATATCATTAAATGTATAGTTCTCTACGTGATTGATTTGAAATGTGTTCTTGTTCTTGGGTAGTTCCCTCTTATGGGGTTGAGGGTCATCCTGATTGGCCGATTCGGCCTGTCTGATGAAGCGAACTGCAACGTTTGCGAAACGTCGGCCCTCTGGCGACAATGGACGCGGATCATCAGCAAGCCACAACAAATTTAAGGAACAACTCTGACCGCGGAGGCTTAAAATCTTTATTCAATTTAGCGTTTCATCGGTTAGGAATAGTATTTAAAAAAAATTAGTATGGGATGTTAGAACGAAGATAATATTAACGTACCTGATGTACATTTCTTTCCTGTTTATCTCAGAATAGAACTCTAACAAGTTAACCGTGCAGAGCATTCGATGTTCCTGAGATTCGGCATGAACAATGTCTCGATATTGTAGCAGACGTTCCATTAATTTAGCCACGGTTTCTACGAATCGTAAACCTTGTTCTCGCATTGTCGAATGTTTTTCACAAAGGGAACTCATTACTTGCACCCAGAGATTACGAAATTGTTCGTCTCCCTTTCCTCCTTCGACCTAGTGAAAACGTACATTATAGTATAATGTATCAGAGCGTATATTTGTACAACTCTACATAATGTTGCGAGGGAAAGGCATACTGCGGGAAGAAAAAGAAAAAAGAAAAAAAAACAGCAAAACAATATGATTTAGAGTAAACAATTAACTGTTGATATAAAAATGGTGTCTTTCAAAACAAAATAATAAATTTATAGTGATAAATCTTATCATGTAGAAGTACAGTAAATTCCCTACTACGTTGCAAAGTAACTATCATTGAAAGCTAATATTCAATGCTGTCTGGGTATTAGTAATGATTAAAAGACACATATGTTGTATCAATAGGCATAAGGGAAATATTGGAAACACCTCCATAGTTACTTGTATTTTCATGCTTAAGAGGATGCTGATGTCGATTAGAATGATCGAATTGATCTAAGCGTCATTTGGGTAACGAAATAAAAATAGGCAGGAGCATTACCGTGTGCCGTGTCGCTAGTGACATTTAGGATGGTAACAGAATCTGTACATTTTAACACTATTTCTACCAAAGGTGTCAAAAGACACCTTTTAAAATTTTAACTTGAAATTATTTTCAAAGTTTAATAATTTTTTCTCAATAAATGTTTTGAGTTTTCGTATAATAATTGTTAAATTTATTTAGCGGTATCATTTTCCTCCAGCTCATCAAAACCTTTGGTCGAAATAGGTATACACAAAATTGTGGTAGAAATAGTGTTAATTGTTTTTCTTGATTTCAGTATGATTTGCATGATAATTCCATTAATCTGTTAGTTATTTATTATTTTGGAAAAGCATTTTTCATTTTTTCAAAGAAAAATTCCCTTTTTTTGTGAACTTGTAAATCGTCTTTTAACCGGTATTAGTAGGAAGGTTCAGCATCCTCTTAACATGATTCCTCTATGTTTTACTTGACCTAACGATTAAAAAAAACATTATACTACTGAGAGTTCTTGAAACGATGAATTTTAAATTGTTTTATATAATTTGTAACAAGGTTTCCACCGGAATGAGCCGATATTTATTTGTAAACTAAAACAATTTACCAAAATGTCCAGCTTTGCAATCATCTCGTTTTCGTAATCAATGAAATTAGCTTTAATATAGGCAGGATCTCTCTTTGTATCTCCATATCCTTCGGCGATTCTTGAGCTATAAAATTCGCACTGCATCATGTCAAAGAATATAGGAATGGTAGCTTTTCTTAGTTCCGTTTCTGGTATCAAAGCCATTTCCAAAATGGAACCAACTAAGGAAGGCACAAACAAGATTTTATATTGGCCTAAGTTGAACCACATCGATCGTATTTCGAAAGCAGTTTCCCTGTGAATTAGAAAAGCGAAAGTTTGTTAATATGTTATACCAGAGACGAGTGAGATGTTTCACGCCATTGTCGAAAGGGAGGCACGGCTCCCTAGCTCCGTGAAACTGTTTTGAGAGGGGCGAAATGTTTTCCATCGGTAAAGAAAAACGCGTCTGCAGATTTCAAATACGGCACAGTATCGATAGAATGAAGTTATCGCCTTTTCGCTTTTAGTATCAGGGTCAACGTAGGTTGGGAAAGAAGACTACGAATACCAAATAAAGTTATTATGCGTGGATAATTGAGATTACGACGCGGCACCCACGTATACCCCGTTGCATCGAACACGAAGAGATTTCGTCCCTTTGAAAGTAGTTCCAATTTTTACAGAGGTGTAAAGGGCGTAGAGGGCGCCAGGGAGCCATTCCTCCCTTTCAAACACTCATCTTTGCTTATACATACAAGGATGTATTTTTATCGTTATTGCTATTATATACACAATGTTGACAATAAGTTGTTGGTCTCATATTATTTAAAGTATTCATCACGAATAGTCAAACTAAAAAATTCTTTTGGAAATCATTTAATCGGATAATAATTCTGATATATTTATCGTTAATGCGGACAAATCACGATATGTAGTAAAATTGCACACAAGGAGGATCGACCATTTAGAATTGCAACGTAATTAATTTCGTTATAAATGTTTTACGAGAACATGGCCTCACCATCAGAAATGTAATTAGAAAAGACAGGTTCACATATCCAATTTGTTGAAATAATTCGATAATATTAAACCACTGTGTAAATATATAAGATTAAATACCTGCGCATGTCACTGTATCGCGCGACGATCCGATTACGTTTCGCAGGACTAAATGTTTCCAACTGAAGTGCCGGTTGCGTTAAAAAGGCTATTGCACCGTGAAAGAAATTGGACCAAGCTTGTTGTTCGAAATTCGAAAAGAAATGTTCCACGATAGTCCCTGAGAAATAACGGAGCGACTTCAAAATAACGCTGTTTTGAAGCATGATCATTTCGCACCAGTCATTGGGGAAGACACTTCGAGAAACAAGGTCCTTGAAAACTAACAGAATCTCCATCAAGAAGTCAAGCAAGTCAAATTCCGTACCGAAATGATTAATGTATATTTCGTAGTGTTGTTGGGTCATTTGTCTGAAAGAAATCGGAGTGGTTTAAGGCATTTTTTGTATACTCAGCTAAGAAGGTTTGTATATTCAAAGAATACGATCATTGTGAAAGTAAAGTTGCTGAGTACGTTCGATAAGGTTGTGCTATGATCGTAGAATCTCAGAAAGCTGGGATAATAGAGCAAAGTTTGATCACGTATTCATTATGGAATGGAAAAATATCCGAACGTCTTTCTTAAGGTGATGTGAAAGTGGCGTCAAAGAGGTATCGTTTATGAAACTTTTCTCCAAACTGGGTGTACCGAATCGTTTCAAACTTGACAATGTTAATATGAAGGCTATAAAGAAGGTCTTGAAACCCATGAAATTTCAATTGTAAGATAATTTCTTTATAGATATTTTCAACAGTTCAAATAACGAATGAAATTTCACGAGTTTCTGAACCTAGCTTAGGCTCTCCTTATTCACGTGGTAAAATTGGAGAAAAATTGGTACACCCAATTCGGAGAAAAATTTCACGAACGATTGACCCCTAAAATGCCACTTTCACATCCCCTTAATGCATTGCATATATTCGTAAAAAATGATTATATAAAAAGTATGGGATGTTATTTTGATACTATCCATTGTTAATCGGTTGAGAAAAGAATTTTTGAATACAGAATGTAATTAAATTTCATCTGTAACAAAAAAGAACTAAGCAACTTCAAATACTTTCACATACGCCGTAAGGCTCACATACCTGAATATTGCCAGCATCACGGATACTAAATTTCCTACTAGAGGGTTTTCTCTATCCATCGATATGACAGTCTGTATGACAGTTCTGAGTGCTGTTAACATGATTTCCTTCACATCCGAAACTGTGCAGCCGACGTCCTTTCTAAATGTCAATTTGAGAATATCCGACAGGATTTTAACGCAAAGTTCCACCTAGAAATGTTAAATCAGATATCCTTGTTAAATTATGTTATATGCAGCAATACTTAAACAAAAAAGCCATGATTCAACACGTGTGACGTTTAACGTCAACTAATTCCGTTTTAATGATCACAAATTTCAGATTTTCGGTGATGGTGGCCTAAAACTATAATTTTCTATATGGGTTGAATGAACGTTTCTGAATTTGTTACAATGAGTTATGACATTTATGTTATAAACCTTGTTCCACTGGTATGGGATATATGGTCAAAGTATTTACAGATTTACATTTCGTTGCTTAATTATACTTTTTTACACGTTCATAGCAACAGAAGCTCGATGATGCAAAGGTGAAGTATCCACAGAAAAATTATTAATATTTAAAATGTATTTTCCGATATTTCTACGAAGGATTATCTTAATTAATTATGTGTTAGAGACTTAACATTAAAAGCGTTTTTTACACAGATTCTATTTTTTGCAGTAAGCATATAAAATGATATTCTGTCATGAGCTAACCGAAAGCATCTAAAAAAATTCCCATCAACTCCGAATCTTTGCAGAAATTAAATTTAAATTCCTTCGGAAAAAGTAATTCTGAAGAGTATAAACATTAAAGGCCTGGTTCATAACGTAAGGCATACTTAAACGAAATACTGGTTTTGGATGCATTAATTAAACTTATATTCTTCAGGAAATCATTGTAAGTAATATTGAGTAATAAACGTTAAACAAGTTGCATTATACTATACATATCAATCGTGACCACTTCTTTTTATACTCCAATGGGCCAACGCCGCCATTTGTGACGTTTAGCTGCAACTCAATTTTTGTTTTAAAAACATGTGTTATCCACGGAACAAGACAGCATTCTCTTGCAATCGTTGGTGACGGTATTCGAAAACATGCATGGGCCACGCCATGATGGTCCGAGTCCAAAATAAATTTTTTATAAAAAAAATGCAATTTCATGAGTTCCAGGACATACCTTAGGACCTCCACATTTACGGGGTAAAATTTAAAACAAATCGGTACACCCAATCATGAAAATACTTTCACGAACGATTTAACCTTTCAGATATAGAAGAATCCTTCATATCATGAAGTGACACCCCCCTCAAATCGGTCGATTCGAAGACACTTTTTGTGTCGGATAAACATCAGTTTAATCCAATCAACATCCGCGCCATCAGGGGACCGATGAATCAAAGTCACCTGACCAATTGTGCCGTTAACAACATAAAGTAACATCAATGTTTCTTCAAATCATAACCTCCGCTTTTAATTCAATAACTATAATTTTAGAAAAGCCTGCTGTTAGGGAATTATTTTCATCATTTTTGGTTAATATCGTGGAAATCTCTTTTTTAAAAATAAGCAGAACAATCAGCCGTCCCTTGCCGCCATCTTGAGCAATTAGTAATACTTCTTCCGTCGATATTTGTTGCAACATTGCAGTGTTTAAAACCTCGCACGTTTACCGGTTGAACAGTGAGAAAACAGCATCTCTTTTTTAAAAATAAGCAGAACAATCAGCCGTCCCTTGCCGCCATCTTGAGCAATTAGTAATACTTCTTCCGTCGATATTTGTTGCAACATTGCAGTGTTTAAAACCTCGCACGTTTACCGGTTGAACAGTGAGAAAACAGCATCAGAAGACAACTAATCCGAGTACGTAAGTTCCGTTAATCCAAATCCAGCAGTTCATGACTTGAAATTGATTCGTGTAGATTCCGAAGTTTTTGAATGATTATCCGTTACGATACCGGTGCGGAGTCGCGAAAGTAAATCACGAAACTAATATCATTTTGTTGGCGCATGCTGATTATTAATGCATTATATCTGAACAAAGTAGTCTATAGATTAATCGCTTCTTGGAGAAGGAACCTTGTTTAGCTTGGTCTTTATTGTACGGGTACAAATGCCGGTATTTTATATATAGGAGGAAGAAGTAAATCTCCAAATAGAAGAATATACTTTCCACCGAACCAACCATTATCGAAATCAATTGTGTCAAACATTTCGCTTAACCGAAGACGTATGTACATTAGTGCAATATTCGAAATCATGGAAGCCCCATCGATGATGAATATAATGGCTTCCTTCAAATCGCTCCTAAACGTTTTTAAAACCACATCTGACGATGCAAGAAAGTTATATATTTCCTAAAACAACTCTGTTAATGACGAGTAATCGATACATTGCCATTGAGTCAATATTCATCGATTATTCGTTTCTGACTTAGGCTTCAATATTTACGGTTTGTACATATATGGATTTTCATCATTATTTTTACCCGATTCCTTTGTTACCGTAATAAGAACTCAGATATATTTAATCGAGGAAGCGAAGGATCTCTTTCCTTCGACATTATTTACCTTGCTATGAGGCACCGATGATGGTGAAAATCATGTAATATAAATTAGATAACATTCTCGATTAAACATCAAGCATCTTTTTGTCGGTCATCACTCAGAGTTTTTTTATAACAAAATATCGAAAATCACAAAGCATCAATGATAAACTTTTTTACCTAACGAAAGAAAGTGATCAATATTGAAATATCTCAATGGAATAAAAGTTAAGATTTATTTTTCTCATTAAAAAACACTCATTATTTCAATGTGTGTGCGTGCGCGTGCATGCATGTATTTGAACGTGTCTGAAATTTAAATAACTACGAAGAACTTTTTAAAATAATTTTCACAGTAGCCACAATCATATAAAAGTAAATGTAATTTGCTTATTTTGTTTATCAGTCAACAGGAAAAAGGCGTTTAAAATCACCGTCGTCAAATTTATATATCCCGTCAAGGTTATCACAAACTGGAAAAACATTACAAACATTTGGTCGGCCATTGGTAAATCTGTCCAGAGAAAATTTGTCAAGCGATTGACCTATTGTTTAAAAACAACCCACCCGTTTGTAACCGAGATGCTCACATAATGCTTCGTAAAATATAATATCAGGTTGTGATTTTACCCTGATTAAAATTCATTCAATACGTTTACGGCGTATAGAACGGTATATACGTGTTTTAATATTGCATGTAATTTGTTAGCTCATGAAGAATAATCATCATTCTCGCTAGATGCAACGGAAGCGAATCTGCTCAAAAGACTTTTTAAATTGTAGGGTATTTTACCAAGTATTTTATAATTTACCTCTTCGGAATATCCCCGATGTTGGTTCAGTCGGTGACGATTTTCGCCGAGCAACCTGGCTACCTTCGCCACGCTTTTTCCAGGCGTGCCTGACAGTCCCTTTTACACGCCAATTACCAAAACCAAGCCAAATACAAAAACAAAAACCCGTTGTTAGTAAAATAAAACAGTAATTTCCAATGATAACTTACTTACTTTCTTGCGTAACTACTACCATTACAAATGTTAATGTAGTCCAGTACATGCTGAAGATATAAAAATGCCTAACCAAGATACAGACCGTCATTAGCCGTTACATCATTGCCCATAATAGAATATAGATACGATAGAAAGGCAATTACATTTGACCAAAAAACTATTTATCGAAAAGTCAATTCATGTAAAACTTTTCATCGAGAAACAATTTATCGATAAGAAAATTCCTTTGAAAAATAATTCCAGCAAAGAGTTTGCGACAGGGTTTCGATTTCTCGGCCGACGAATTAGCGCATGCCCTAGCCGCGATAAGGACAGGGGTCAGATCTAAGGTATGGCCTACTCTAAGCACCGCTTTAATTTCGAAGCGTTGATGCGCGCGCGCACCGTGCAGCTCCGCGATTCCGGCTGCCCGAGCACCAAGCAACCAATTCCAGGCAAAAGGACGTAAGGGTGTGCCCAACCGGCTACTCAATTCCGTGAGGGCCTCTTGGCCCGGCATGGCCCGGCATGGCACGGCACGGTAGAGGTGGTGGCCGCGATTTTAAATTGGGGTAGGTCCGGAATCGGAAAGGTAAAAAAAACACTGACGATGCCGAAGAAAGGCATCGAAAATAACTTGGTGAAATACATCTGGATTTTGGGAAATCGATTAACCCTATTCGTACGCGATTTCCTGATACACGGTATCGTAACGGGTCCGTGGACCCTTTCGAGCTCAAAGACAATCCGTGGAAATATAAGGGATAAACCCGCAAGCGTTACACGGCGAGAAGAGAGAAAGTTAATGTATTTTCCCTAGACGGAGGCTTACGTACCATTCTACGTTAGGTGGATTTGCGAGGAGGAGGTGCTCACTATTCGCGACACGACCCCAAACGGCTCTAATTGCGGCCATCTCGGAACCACGGAGAGGGCCAGGATAAAGCACGAGAGAGCGAGAGGGAGCTCCGAGCTCGTCCTGTCTCGGACACCGGCCCCTTGTAATGTTTCGGGGGCCCGGGAGGCAGCCCACGTGGACGATTCTCGGATTGGCCGGTCTCGACTCCGGAACCGAACATCTTCACCCGTGGTCTCCGCCGCATCCCTTAGAAATACGAGATGGGCCCTTTACCCTGCGAAACTCGCCGCTATACCCTTAGACCTTAGATATTTAGATCTCGCATTGCAATGGAAGGTTTACCCCTTCGAACGTACCACGTAAGTCGACCGCTAATCCACGCAGTTAAAACCATTCCGGTTACTAAAAAATTGAGAATGGGAGATCCAATGCGAGGTCTAGATATACATTCGGCGCGAAACTCTACCGAATTTCTTAATATGATCTAAGGCTAAACCTCACAACTCCGGCCGTTCTCTAGGTCTGCTGGGTAACTGCGGGGGTACACTACCGGGGCTCGCCTCTGGATTCTGTTCACGACTTCATCCGGAGATTCTCACGGACGAAACGCAAGCTAGTTCAGCGATGGATCCTGAACATCGATCGTGATCTCGGTAAGCCAATAGGTCAAGTCCCACTTCCTTGCGCAATCGGGTCCGCGCCCGGGTCACAGGGCACTTGCGCGCTACCATGATAAATAAATTATTTCTTTTTATAAAAAAGTCACTTTTGCATTTCAGAGAACTAATGGAAATGGGGGTCGGTCAGACGCGAACATTCTTTCCTTCGTGGGAAAGACATGGGCCCATGAATATGTCTTATGGCGTCTTTAGCCCGTACAATCCACATGGGCCCACGTCTTTCCCACGAGGGAAAGAATGTACGAGTATTCTTTTCTTTTTAAATTCCCTGTATCTTCAATCGATTCCGCAATTTTATTTTCCTTTTTGAAATTTTCTAACACGTTCGGCTGATTTACGTTTCTTCTCTTCAGTTGAATCCGTAGTTTCCGATTTCGTACGTAGAAAGACCATCTTTTTCTTGATCTGTCGTGCTCGAAGAACATGAGGCATTTATAAGAAACTGATTAAATTGTTCCTGTTCCTTTCCGTCACGTATACATTTAAGACATTCTTGTTGTCGCTCGACTGCAGATTTCGAAGGCGAAGCCGAATTTTTAATCAGGTCGTTAGATAGTTACCGGTTACATACTGCAACGTGTAACAAAATCAATTGGACACGATACCATGTCAATAATTACGCGTAACTAAGTCTGCAACCATGTGAGTAAATTGGCTCCCGGTGCAGCTGCAACGATGCAAGTGACGTTAATGTTAGAAAAATTCAGCGGTACGCATTGCAAATAGCCGCGTCTCGGAAGCCGGGAACACGAAACGTCCCAAAGCGAACTGGCCATTACCATCATGGCCATCATGGGGACCACTCGACTACGGATCCGCGCCATATCGCTTTATCGTTAATAGCAAGTTATTTCCGTGGTTAGCAACCGCAGTACCGAACCTGTCGGGCCCTTCCCATACGAATACGAGCTGGATGTCCTGAATTGTTTCAAACTCTACCACGTGGGCATGGAGAACCTAGGTCCCGATACCCATGAAATGTCAATTTTTTTAATTTTGTTAAACATTTTTAAAAATATGTATACAAAAATGAAATTTCATGGACATCGGGATGTTCTTAGGGCTTCCACCTGTATGGGGTAAAATTTTAAACGAATCAATACATCAAGTTTGCAGAAAAGTTACATGAACGATTCATCTCTCAAATGTCACTCTTACGTCGCTTTAAGTATTTTTAATTGAGTTTTATGAATATACTCTATTTAAAGAAAAATATTACTTTACTGTAAATATTATCCCGTGGGTCAAAACAATCTTGTAATTATTCGTTTTGAATCAGTTGATGGGCAATGGTGTGCTCGTTGACTGAACAATATCTTACGTAATTAACAAAATTGACAATACTGCCATGCATTCGTTAGCATGCAAAATATCACTATTATTCCATTAGTAATGCTCATCGATACAAAGCAATGTATGGCAATGTACCGTTGAAGGATCTTCAATTTGAGCATAATTAATATAACGATGTCTTCGGCTTCCTTTGTATACTGGTGGAAACAAATGTCTTCCCTGCTACGATATAGGATTACCAGTGCATGATAGGAAGATATTCATATCCGCTAGTGAACACGCTTCCTGTTTGACTATCACTAAATCTATCGACAATGCATACCCTCGTTACCAATACCATTTAAAAACAGCTATTTACCTACTGGTGGTAGGTTTAGTGTCAAATTAATATGTAAACCACGCAAGGCAACTGTCAACTGACTGACCTTTTTTGACAGTCTCCTAGCCGCTGCTAGAAGACTAACATTAGACATTCTGGAAAGAAGCGTGTTCATGGTGTACAATATATTACAGTATGTTCGCAATAAGCCAACAGGTACAAGCCATACATTAGAAATTGCTTTTAACCAAAACAAATGTTGTAAAACATTGCTTCTGCGTTCAATTATTGTAACAATATTTTACAAGGTTTCGTATATACAATAAACAAAACGTAAAAATAAACCCGAGAAAGCTCAATATTTAGCAATCGAAGTTCATACTTAGCATCGGAGTTAACGGTATCATTCAATAAAGCTACTGACACTTTGACAGTATATAAATGTCATGCTGAACTGAACATTTCAGTAAGAAATTGCATACGTCTATAAATGAATGTAATTGATCCAAGACTTACCTCTTCTTTAGCTTCAAGAAGATTCCGAACGAGTAGAACGATTCTTGGCAAAAGTATTGCCCTACAATCCACATTTAAAAAAAGTGGACTGTGTACAATGTCGTTTATTGTCATCATTTTCTGTTTAGTTAACCTTCCTGGGGGTAGCGTGACTAATAAATCCGTTAGTATTGTACTCAGTTGTTTTCCACTATACACTCGCAGTAAATGTGGTACCGTTGTCGGTAAATACTTAAGACATGCTCCTTGCACTAATAGAGTTCCATCGGTCTCGTGACTCATTAGATCAACGATAGATCTGAGTAGGTCCGTTAAAGTCTGAGAAAATTCTTCTTCGTCCTCATCCAATCTGCCGTTCATAACCAGGCAAATAATGAAATAACAATATCATGTCACGGTATGCAATAAACCGGAAATGGTATATAATTATATGTAACACTTACGCCGTGAACAATAATCGAGATTCGACAATGAATCTCATACAGTATTGCAAACTCTTCATAGTTCTTAATAATAAGTCTCGCTCTTGCACATCATTCGTACAGGCGCTAACTATGCGTTTTCGTAAAACGACGATCAATTTCTTATATGCCAAAGTCGCCGAAAAGCTTTCTGATATGTACAAATCCAATACTGGCTGAAAGTGCTGGTATTTTCTATCGGACACCAATCCAATTATATACAATAAACATTCGAAAACCATGTCATCGAACACATCGCTATCTGAATTACACATTAATATATTGAATAAAGCATCTAGGACATCCTGAAAAGAAAAATTAATCGTGATAGTTATATTATGAGAGTGATAGCTTCGATGAAAACTAATTTGACACATTTAACACGGCAATTTTCATTTCACTTTCAAACTTGAAATCTCGTCCCAAATAACTAAAAAAGGATACGTTTAATCGCGTATAATGAGTAAAAGGTGGCACATAGAATGCGGAACTACTTACTTGTAAAAATTTCACAATTTCCTCTCCGTCAACTTTCATTAAGGCTGCCAAAGAGTCTTTTAAATCCGTTTTACATGATGCCCAATTTAATAAACCTAACAAGTCCACATTTTGCGTCAATTTAGTGGAGCAAATATTGGTTACTATTAAGAAATTATCTTTAGAACTCAAAGTCAGCGGACCTCTTGACGGTTTCTTTTCACCATGGAGCTCTAGCTAAAAATAGACATCACATAATTACATGCCTAAACGTAAAAATGGTAACATTTTTTCTACAATTCCCAACGAGATATCTTACCAGTTCTCCTCGAGTAGAGGGTAAGCTCAAATACGTTGCTTCATTTTCTTCGTACTTTTTGTGATCTAATTTATAAACTAATAATTCGTGTTGAATGTCCTGAAGCGTTGTTCCATTGCGTTGCATCAATCTAACATAACTTAGAGCAAACGGTTTTTCGAATTTGTCCTTGGCTTCATTTGAACTACGATGCTTGAAAGTAAATTTCAGATGAGCCTGTTTAAACTCTTCTATTGGCACGGCTATTTTAAAGGTCTCGCACCATCTTGGCTTATCTTCGTGATAATATATAACACTACGATATTCGTCTATCAAGGCTGCTCCACCACCTAGTGTCATCATCCCTGGTATTGGAACCCCATGCTCGTTGCAAACTTTTACCTACATAAAGAAATAAACATCATACACTGCCATTATTGTAGTCTACTCGACATGAAATAGATGAAATATTCAAGTGTAATGATACAGTAAGTCCGTTCATTAAATGTTTCACCGTAGGCTTCATTATGATAAATGAAATACATGTAGGACGAAATTCACAACGATCTTTTTAAATAAGAGTTGTTAAGTAATTGACTTTTAGAAAGTTGCAAATGTCGTGAAGAAGTATAAATTTGCCCCATCGAGATGTAATACCACGGAAATGGCAATAGCAATAGTAATTCAATGTTCAAGAAAAATTCACTACATAATTATAAAGTGTTGGAAAGTTACTACACATTTATAGTGTATACCTAATACCCTTTGTATGAATATGAACATTCCCTATGAGAACTCGCGGAAAAGTCGAGGCCAGGTAGACCAACCGGAGGTGATTGCTGGTAATTTGCTGCTCTAAAGTCAGAACCTAGCGATGACAAAGTCTCGCATTAACAATGCGTATAATTTCTACATGTACTTTTTTCCTATTTAGAATATATTGTATCGCTACCTATCAAATACGCTAAACATGTATGTACATGTACATACGAGGGTAATTACCCTCTCGGTTTTAGATACTGAACCACCCCGGGGCGTATTCAAGAAATATTTGATAATGCTCATTTTTCAAAGTTCACTCCCAAATTAAAAGCACCTACCTGTAGAAAATTATTTATGAAGCTTATTACTTAAAAATTATAATTAATCATTATACATATATCATAGCGCACGGCTGTACATACTAACCGTTACTTCAACATTTTTATCGGTAGATTTAGATCCTTTGCTGAACTCTCCAGATATCAACGTAAGATATAGATCGTTCCTCACATCTCCTGGTAAAATTACTTCTGGAAATCCCATTTTACGTGCGATAGCCACATTACCTAGTACTAAATGCGGATATTCTTCACGTACCTATAATAGTAATAGCTTACAACAACACTAATGAAATGTTAAAGGGTAGCAGTTCCCGTTCTCTTAAGATACACACTTGTTTAGTATCACCCATAAGTAGTTTCAAGCTAGCCCACAAGCCCTGACCTCCAGCAACGTTTCCGCAATTCCCACTATTACTTTTCTGGCTGTTTGTTTCCTTTTGGGAAATAATTCTGCGTAACGTTCCATCCAGACTCTCCTTCTCACAGCATCTGAATCCAAACAAAACTAAACCAACAAAACATCCCTCGATCTTTGCGGAAAAAGCCTATTAAATACCCTGAGAATACAAAAACTTACCCGACCTCGAAAAAAGCTCGGTTAAAGTAATATCGTTTAAAAATAACCAAGTAATGGTCAAAACTACTCAAGTAATCAAAATGTAAAATGTACAACTGAATTACCGCAATGGCTAAAAGGACAAACAATTGGAATGATATCTGCAATAATTGTTTTTATAGTTCTAACGATAGTTTTAGACGCGAGCAATGGTAACATAATGGTTACAATTATATATTTCTGCACGTACGATAAGGTTGTAAAGATATAAATCATGTCAATTGGAATTATTTATGTCGTAATTCTTATGGCAAACTGTAAATAAAGTTCACAATAAAACATTAAACTGTGGTATCCCGGGATCGCGATGTTTGCAAATTCCTATTATATTGACATGTTTTTACGAGTTGTAGCATAAATAACGATGGTACAAATTCAGAATTTCCCTATATTAGAGATGTACTGTTTTAAAACGGTATCTAACCTCCGTCGTAGACAGTCCATTGCAACATTGGGCATTGAAAAACTTTAACGTTAACATAGTCCTAAAATAATATCTTCTGCAAGACTGACAACTTACTTAGTTCCGAATAGTTAAGAGCGTTTTCATTGAGCGAAATCTTGATGTACTTAATTTCAGTTACTGATTATACCAAATAGTACTTACTGCAAAAACGGAATGAAATGATGATGCTCAACATCGCCCTCTAGTTTCCCTGTAATATACAACGTAATGTCCATCGCGGCGACGCCGAATGGCCTCCGCATGTCGTCAACATTTTTGGGCTTTTGATTATTCTGTACAATGCTCGATCTTCTGTGATCGACCTCTTTCGCGTCCATGCCTCCAACCCTAATGGCAAAGCATACTAAATATACTTTATCTCTGGACAGATCCCTAGATCCAAGGTCGGTGAACAACACCCTCAAATTATGCAACTGATCGATGTCTTTGGCAAGGCCCTCCTTGCTCCAAAATACAACGTAGTTCTCAGTGATCGCTTTCATTTCTTTGCCGTCGTACAGGGTTAGCAGCAGTTCCACATCTTCGGCCATTTTGCAGACAAAATTTCTTACGCTGATGAAAAATATATGCGAGTATATAGGCGTTCTGGGCTTATTGTGCTTCCTTCTGGTTTCCGTTGTTGCCTTTCTTATTCTTTCGGCCCCTGTCTCGTGATAATGGTAAAGTTGAACGGCACTCGTTTCCTCGGGATTTAATATATTTCCCTGTTCGTCACGAACCACCATATCCAAACCTAAAAGTTGATTTCCAGTATCTATTCTGGCAGTTGCCAACCTCTTCACATCTTTCAATTCATCGACCGTCAACGTTCCGCTTAGGATTTTACTTCTGTATTCTATCAGTTCCAAGATTTCTTGTTGAATGGGCAAGAAATGCTTCGAGTGTGTCTGCAAACATTACCCTACTTTATAGTTAAACAATCTTTTATTCAGAGTGGACAAGATTCATTATTACATGTACAAAACAATAGAGAATTCCTTTAAACCCTATTTCTGTTTTATTCCATTGAATATCTTATTTACCGCAACCCAGTACAAGTTTTATCTCTTTAGTAATCATTATTTATCTTTTATTTTTAGATAGTTCATGTGATGTAAAAGTGGCATCAAAGAGGTCCCATTTAGGGAACATTTCTCCGAACTAGGTGTACCGAATTGTGTCAAACTGTAAAATGTGAATGTGGAAAAGTTCTGATACTTGTTATGAGACACGTCGCTCGACGCAGCGCCAAGGCACGGACGACCCGACGTGCCAGTTAGTTACACGAACGGCCACAAGGAGGCGACGGCGAAGTCGCGCTTTCCAAACGCGAGAGGAACCGCGATGCAGATATAGGGACGTCCTAACACTATAAAACAGGGAAACTTCGGGGTACCGATCATGCTTTTGTATTGGGACGAACTCCAGGGCAGATCTCAGCTCCGATTGCGGGCCCGCAGACTATTGTAACTTACTACGAGCGACTTACTATAAAGCGAGACGGATTTGATACGGTTCGAATTGATAATTGTAACTTACACGATAGAAAAAGTAGCGATTTTAGTTTAACGTGTGCGCTCCCCGAAGAGATGACTTACATTTACCTAATCGGATATTACGTTTCTTTGTAGCTCCACGAAGGAGGCAGCAGCGGCTCATTGGCTAAATATATCGTTAAGTGTTCATAATTAACATTTGAACCGATTCGGTACATTCAGTTCGGAGACAAATTTCCTAAACGATTGCCTCCTCAGATTCCCCTTTTACATCTTAAGTTAGAAACAATTTAAAGAAGTTTGTGATTAAATCTTTTCGTACGGAAACGTTTCATTACGCAATTATTGTACGTGCCATTTGACGAAATATCCGCTCAATGTTCCTAAACAATGTGTACATGTTATATAAATGTTCAGTATACTGACCACGTATAAGTGCTTCCAATGATGGCCCCATTCTCTCAGTACATTGGTTATTTCATACGTTAAAGCTTCCGTGTTTCTGTTCAGGGGTAGAACACGAACGTAGGATTTCGGAAAAATCCCATACTCTCCTTTGTATTTACTGCTTCCATAGTACCAATCATCGCACTCTTCTAATAACTGAACGACTTCGCCAATAGTTAACCGCAATCGATGTGGACCATCTTGTCCAAAATTGTGGACAGCTGTTAAAAAAAATAACTAGCCATAATAGTACGGCCTCAATAATTTCCACTTTCATCGTAAATGTTGTCCATAATGTAAAGGGAAGGTTAATTTAAACATCTCGAGAATGTAACGTCGCGTCATTAAGATGATGTGAGAAGCACCAAGAATTTTAATCGACGTCAGTAAGAAGGAATTATGTTAGACTTTCTGAAACTGCGTACCATGTTACCGACATTTATATTTATCCGGCTATTTTGCACTTTACAATGCGAATTATACAAAATTGAATACTTCGTATGTTATTTCGGTATAGAAAAATTATGAAGACATCGAAGTAACATTCAAATTTCCTGCATTCGTGACTTTTAATAGTTTTGTAGGGAATAGTTTCCCCAACCTAGTCCAACTCAGCGAAGTGGGGAACGGATAGAGAGGCGCGAGGCCAGACGAACAGTGGCGCCACAATAACGGTCTACGGAACCTCCCTACCGGCCTGTTCGGGTACAACACGTGTACCTTGTATTTCGGTAAACGTCTCGATGTTCGGTTCAGTATCGTCCCAATAAGTCCTGCTAATTACGCAAAGCAAACCTGCGTTCCACCGGTATCACATCCATACCCTGCGACACAGGAGGGACGACCAGCCTGCAGTAAGCGACCAGAAATATTTCCATCGCTTAAAATCTGATCAATTATTGCACTGTCTGTGTATTCAACGGTAACTGATGTTTTGTTTCAAAAGCAGTTACAACGATGAATGCAGATGTAGCCTAAGATGCTATTGGGTTAGGTCGGGACGTGGCATAGCGAAATATGAGCCAAGAAAGCTTCTCTGAGCCACGCACCCGCGGACACCACTGCCGCTCGTCTTTCCCCTCTGATATCCACTGTGAAGAAGACGGAAGTGGATTTTTGCCAGCAGTCTCCAGCCCCAAGAATTTGCCCATTTTAAGGGCATATGGACTGCGATCGGCGGTCACCGACCCGAAGGGGAGAACAATGACATTTGAGATCTAAGTCATTTTGTGTCTTCTGCTTGCAGGTACAAAAAGTCTTCGATCCGTTTTGTGAGGACGATCCTACGCTCGCAACTGCGATTCGCAAGACCGACCTCTCATCGACAAACCTACGCCCTTTATCGACCGAAATGTGGATCAAGTAGCGGACTCACTTTCCCGATCCCAAAAGGCACCAGCCGGATTTCACCGTCCATCTCGATATTTCCTGCCTTCCCTCGTCCGTCCCCGCAGACTCCAGGTTCACTCGCGCACAGCACTTCACTACAGTATCACCGGGCGCGAAACGACACTTGTCGCGAAGTCTAAGTAGGCCTTCCCTGAGGCTCGATCGTCGCTCAAAGCTCATGCGACGGCTTAATACCATTTGGGGGGTCGGATTGCAACGGTTTCTCGTCGAGGTCCTCGCGACCTCTCCCCGTCGTCGCGCCCGCTCCCTTCCGGGCCCCGCGGTGTCACGGAGCCTCGCAGAAGTCCAATAGAGGTAGTACCTCGGATTCGTTCTCGGAGTGCTAGCTTCTCGCAAGGCGCCCTTACCGACTGCGAGCTGGGCGCTAACCGCTCAACGCGGAATCAGCGGGACAGGGCGGGACCCACATTCGCTCTGCTCCCACGGGACCAAAAAGTAAGAAACACGTGTATTTTTATTTTTACCCGTTTTCATATTTAGGGGGTGAAATAACCCCTCAAAGTTCATAAAAAGAGGTATACAAATTCTTAGTTTATAGCATAACGAGTTGAGTAAAGTTTGTTGTAAATTTAATATACATCATAACTTGCTTGGTATATAATGTTCTTATCGGAAAACGTCGATCACATCGCCCTCGTTGATCGTTGGTCGTCGTCAATCGGTCGAGTCGATCGTCGTTCTTCTTCTCGTCTTCGTGCACTTCGGGCACCTTTCTCAGCCGGCTTCGTTCTTCGTCGAAGCAAGTACGACTCTTTTTCCGGAACCACTTCCATTGGCACTTTTCCTCCTATTATTCCGTACTATCCGAGATCACAATAGCTACTCTTCTTCCGTACCGCTTGAGATGCCAATGGTCACTACTTACGCACCACTCGAGATGTCAATACTTCTATACCATTCGAAATGACAATGGCGACTACTATCTCTATAGGTTAACTATCACTAGGCATTGCCATATTTCCTTCGTGGAAACCTTGGCTAATCCTTCAGATGTTCCCTAATCTAAAAAGTTCAATGAATATTTCTGTACAAATTGATCCCATTTACACAATTTCAATATTACTTAATAAACCCAAAACAAACGACTCGTAAATATGAGCTACATCGATTGAAAACTACAATATGAGCTAAGGGTTCGGTATAAAATATTTTGGTAGTCTTCAGAATTTACACCTGTTTAACGCTAGAACTACCGGTGGATTTTTTTTCTATAGGATGGGCCATTTGAAACCAGTCATTTTAACTGGTCTTGGTAGTTCTAGTGTTAAGTATCAGTCATAATGTACAATTGTTATGAAAAATATGTAAGAGAGCATCGTTTGTGTTCAAACTAATACATATGCTAATTCTTACATTCCTATGTCGAGACTGATTTGATATTTACAAGATTCTGAAATCTTGAACCACAAACGGTTAAACAATACATTTCCAATCACATTAACCTTCACGAATAGTAAACAAGGGTTAATATTTAATGCTTCTATCATATCTTGATAGTCACCGGCAATTTTAAACATTTATACGGTACTGCAAAATGTAGCACCTTCGTCAGGTGATTCTTATGGATAAGTTATCAAACATAATTATCGTCGACTTGGCTAAGTTTACCTACAAAAAAGAAGTAATAAATTCAATAATGGCATGTTAACGACTTAGTCCAATTATGTGGCACAAACGAGTAAAATAGAAAATTCAATCTTACTTTTACTATTAACCTTTAGCGCTCCGTTGGCTCCGCTATGAAGATATCCATCATAACGTTTCAAAACTTGCGGAGCGCTAAGGATTAACCTTGTAACACACGGAAATGGATTCACATATCGATTACTATTTATCACGAAACTTAATCAATCTACCAGTTCCTTGATACACTTTGTAATTCACAATGTAAATTATCATTATGTTTAATATGAACTAAATGTATTGATATTTCTCTCCACAATTGCCTTTTACTCCGCTAATTTGGCACGAAATGTTTAGTCTCTTCCCATTTTGAATAGCTACTTTCACAAAGCTTTTAAAAAATTAAAGAATTTGCTTCTTACTTAAAGTTTTACTGTTTCTACAAAGCTTTTGATAGTGATATAAATGTGTTTTAATAAATAATTATGTTTTGATGTTTTGCCATATCGCACCAAAACAAAATTACGGACGTTATACGAAATTGTCAATTATTGAAAATAATCGTCTGTCACTTTATCTCGCATTACAAAATGAAACCGTTCATATGTTAACGTATACTCAGTCAATTGTACTAAATGAAACATGTTTATTGAAACGACTCATATTTTCGGAAAAACACGGAAAAGATGACGTTAATGAAACGTTTGACCAATGAAACATCGGCTGATCGAGAGCTGAGTAAAAACATTACGTTACACACGTGACATGATACACTAGAGTACTAAAGGGAACCTCCCAGGATGTAAGATCTTGTCTGATAGTTGATAATAGACCAAAAAATAATATCCTACCGACACCAAGATGTTCCTGTACTCTCCTCCATTTTCCGATCATGCTAACTGACCATTTAACACCTACGTTCCTATGTATATACACTTATCACATCACAATTCGCATGAGAATTATGCGAAGAACTTATGAAACATCCACCTTGTCGTTCACACGACTGTCCGAGAAACACATGAAACAGATTGGTCCAGCCAATGAAGGTGCATGCACATAGAGATGCACCTCTCGAAGAGGGATTCAAGATGTCCTTGGTGCCAGAACTTGCTACAGAGGGCGTCACCTGGTCGATAACTGGGACGGTCCTGCACCCAGCTACGACACTGGCCGCCAGAGGCGCATAGATCGCGGGTCGTTCCGAAACCACGCACGGACCAGGACGGAGCATATCCGAACACATCCAGCAACGGCCGCGAGGCGGCGTGACGATCGCCGCAAAGAACCAATCAAGAGTATACAAGAAACTGTCCGCGCATAGAGTTCGGAAATTCTCGATAACATTAAATTGGAGAAGGTAACTGTGAAACATACCGTAAGTTACCGGGAACATTGAGAATTTAAGAGAACGTTAATTTTGTTATTTATACTTTAGGTTTCTTCGTTTATATAACTTTTTTTTTTCAATCAACTTCAAAGTTCAAGCGAAAGAGTAATAATTACTATGGAAAATATTGATTATAGGGTCGTATTTACCTCCAGCTAAAAATATTCACGTATGTACAACTTCACGGAAAATTCCATGCGATTTGTTTTAAACGAACTGATATTTCATTCTGCGACGGAGCGAATGGGAGGTTTTGATTGGCTACGGAGAACGTATGTACAACGGAAATTCCTCTCTACGATGTTTCTCTATAGCTAATCGAAACCTCTCGTCGCTCTGTTGAAAAATTCAAATTCTCATAATTTCTCGATAAAAAAGGCTTTGGAGAAATTACCGATAAGTTACCGGGAATTTCTCTTCGTTTCTGACGTAACTTACTGGATTTAGAACTCTAGTCTTGTGCTGCCTACCTGGTGGAGAATGCGGACGGCTAACGCATTTGCCACCTGTTACCCCTCAGTGGCGGCGCAACACATTTCTGGTGGGGGCTAACGCAATCGCGATAGCAGATACAGGGTTTGAAGCATTTGTGAGGGGTCCATGACTTTTTCAGCCGGTTTTCGGGCTGCCTAGCCGTCGGTGAATTTTTTCTACACTTGCGACCACAATAGCTCGACGTGGAAGATTGTTCTCTTCAAATTGATCTCTCAGGCGAGTGGCTGCGATTTTTTTCAGCGGAGATACGCGTTTTTAGGAGTTTTTGGCGATTTGAGTAGTTTCTAGACGTTCCTAGGCGTAGCAGCCTTCCCGAAATCCTCTTCGCTATGCGTTCCTTTGGGGAGCGCCATTGGTTGGCTGTGTTTCACTTAGTTACTACTGGTTAGTACAGGAAATTTATGCACTGCAGGAAAAAACATGTACATTTAGTAAAAATACATACATGTATGTTCGTATACAGCTAGTATAGGTATAGTTGACTCATTAATCTATGTATATCTCCAAGTTATACGTATACTATGCATCAAAATACTTCCATACCCTTATGAAGATTTATTATCAAAAAATGTACAGATATAATACACGTGATTCGGTATTCCAGTATATGAACATGTACGCACATTCAACATACGTAATCGATACATATATTTTTCGTATATTAATTACATATACGTACAGTAGTCACATTAGCGTAAAGTATACGTATATTATATGTGGGTGTATTGTGTTGGTAATTGATAATACTATCTCAAGATATAATTATTAGGCCAATATTATATTAAACTTTTACCAATATTCATTGCTACAGGGGTTTGCGTTTAACGTATTAGTAAGTGGCAATTAAATGAAAAATAATTGCCGTTGCAGTAGTAATGGAAAGATGTAGGGAATCTGCAAAGTGGAGAATATATTGTTAAATCATAGAGAAAGAAGATATTTTACATTGGAAGAGAAGATGTTAAGTAACGTATGTACATACATACGTGGTTCTGTGATATGATTTCAATAATTTTTTTACAGAAACTTAATGTAATAGAGGAAATAGTGATTTTTGGAAAGGAGATGCGTCGCAGCCTTGTATTTGGAAATGTTTCATTACGCAGAAGTGTATATGAGAGTGTGCATTAGACCGGACAAATTTGCACGGTGATTTCAAATACTACGGATGTTCGATGAAGCGCAATTGAACTTTTAGTGTACATAGGTGTACATACAACAGTCTCTTACAGCCACGCTGGTACATAATGTACGCGCGGTATATACACTGTTAAAAAAATTCATAAAATTCATACACTTGTGGTACATATGGTTGCAGTAAAATTATAAATTTGATATCTTAACAGTGAATTAGTATACATTTATTATAAAATTCTAAGTAAATTTACAATTTTATAACACCGTGTTGGAATTTTGTGAAATTGCATAGAAAAATTATAAATGTAATGTTCGAAAGTCATTTAGTACGCATTGTTTGCGCATTTTTTAGATGAGTGTTTAACTTTATGATCGTTTACATGAGTTTATTTTTAAAGAAACTTAATCGAGAGATGACGAGTATCGGTGGGACTGGAGAAGCATTGTAGCGACATTCTTGAGTCCGAGAAAAATTTCAATAATATTTAAAAAAATTCTTACAATCAACAGAAAACTACGATAGCATCATGGACAACGTACCTGCTATTTTTCCGTGAGTTCCTGGTTCGATACCACGATAATTTCAAAAAGATTTTGTTCAGCGTTTAAGGTAGGGTTGTCTCTAAAATCGTCCACGAACGTGTCAGGAACATACGTCGAATTTGTTCGTTTGCAGCAAAAACATTTAATATCAAGTACCGATCAACACAAATTTAAAACATATATTATAAATCTATTACACATATGTACTAAATTTATAACATGTTATACATTTTATTTGAAAATATGTTATAAAATTAGTATACCGTGTCTGAATAAAACTTCCAACAAATACGTTATAAAATTCTAATCTTTTTTTAATATTGTATGCAAAGATAACGTAAATAAACTCGGCCCAGAACCTCTCATTTTTGTAATGGAATATCACAAACGGAGAATCGTGAAAAATTGCACGAAAGAGAGTTCGATTTTATTCCCAACGGAAATTCGCCTTGGGAATAAACCCAAGGGATGTTGAACATCCCTCTACATAATCCCGCGGATGATAGAGCACACGGCGCGTTTAATTAGAGGTTCGTTGTATCTTTGTCACGTTTTGATCAGTCCGGATATCCGGGCGAGCCAAGAACGGTCCCCTTTCGCCGCGAAGGGAGGCGGGGCGGCCGGCAGCGCCGAAAAAGGTCCGAAGGAAAGAGGGGAAAAACGCCAGACAAGGGGAGGAGAAAGGAGCAAATAGAACGGAAGATATAAGAACCGGACCTTAACGGTTTCGATTTGTCGGATCGGGAAAGTTTTCCGAGGAACCTCTTTAGCCGTACCCACGGCTTTCCGTCAACTCGGATTAGTTAACATATAGATTAAAGCTTAACGATACAATCAATTCGGGAAATTCAATTCAATTCCGTAAGAAAGTCTTTAGTGTTGGGGTAAACATTTCGGCGAAAGTGAGCAGCGGTAAATAGGGGTAGAGGAAGAAGTGTAATAGTGGGAAATGAAAGGGGGGTTCGGAGCGACGCGAGTGCGCGCGCACCCGAGCCCCGCCGCTGGCTGCCAGACGCCTGCATATATGTATGCGGCCGGCGCGTACGGCCGCGCGTGTGTCCGACCGTGCGTGTTTGTCACTAGTGTGACAACCCGAGAGAGACGAAAAGAGGCGCGGTGCGGGCGCGGGAAACGATGATATCGGCTCGACCGAGGAGCGAAGGGCGCGGCGGGCCGGCGAGCAGGCGCCGCGTATAGGGGTATTTGCCCCAAAAAGTTGGCCGACATTGTTTTTTATATTAAAATCGCTTAAAACCATGTAATTTGATTAAATATCGCGTTATATGACAACTATGCACGTCAATTTCAAATAAAATGCAGGGTTTATATCTGTGTAGGTATGAACTGTGGAGGTTATATTTTCGATCAATACAAAACTATTAAATTATGCGGTTGATAACATCTATATTTTTTCATGGGATATGTCTTCAGCGTTATATGGAATTATTTATCTTCCTGACATGTATCTGGTTTTGGTTCTTTAGGAAGAAACATTTCTATCGTTTGTTTTAAAAATGGATTCGTTTTCTTTTTTGAAACGGATTGTATGCCTGTTATCAAAATCAAAAGTGGGCAACGATCTATTTATTATGTAAACACTCCAGAAGTGTTCCCGTTCAGATAACGTCAGTGACACATTGTTCGTCAAGGGGAGAATATAGGCATTTGTAGGACACGTGTGAAGTCTGCAGCACGAGGTGGAGACGGAGCGAGTGCATACAAATACTTATGTTCTCGGTTAGATGAACAATATACGTAGAGAAATTTACTTTATATTGCTTAGTAACTGCAAAGCTGTCTGGCGAATTATATTCATAGCATCCAATGACGCCCACGTTACATGAAATTCTGCTCCAGGAATCCGTTGTTGAAAAAACTTTCCTAAATTATGTTAAAAACTTAACCTACTGCTGAAGAATCATCGGCGCCAACCGAATAATTTAATACATTTATGTATTGATCGATAATATTAAATTTATACCAACACAGACGTAAACCATGTATTTTATTTGAAATTCGTGTCATAATTGTCATATAACGTGTTATTTAAGTAAATAACATGGGTTCAAGCAATTTTAATTGAACAAATAATGTTGGCCAACTTTTTGGGGCAAATATCTCTATGTGCGCCGGGGTGCATGGGCGCCAGACGACGAGAGAGATGTAGAGAGCCGAAGCACAGCCGACTTCACAGCGGCCCGATCAATTGCGGAAGGAGAGGTGGTCCGGCGGTTTCGTGTTTACAATGGAGGACCTTGTGATTGCATTCTTATATATACAGGATGTAACAGAAATGTTGGTCACGGTTCAGACAGCGCTATCCTTGTTGAAAAGGGAATTGAAAAGTCCTGTACTATTTTGTCCTACGGTGCATAACTTACTTGTAATAACTAATTGAAGCACGGCCTATCAATCGCATTCTCCAACGGAAAGCGTAGCAGAAAGAACGCCGGTACGGGCTGCGTTCGACTGTCCGCAGTATAGCAGCCTTCCCGGCGTTCTCTCCGCTATGCTTTCCGTTGGAGAACGCGATTGATTGGCTGTGCTTCAATTAATTATTACAGGAAATTTATGCACTGTAGGAAAAAATAGTACAGGGCTTTTCGACTCCTTTTTCAACAAGGATAGCGCTGTCAAAATCGTGACCGCCATTTCTGTTACACCCTGCATATGGTTCGCATTTTCTTTATTTTCAACTTTCGTAGCACATTCTACGATACACTATGTAACAAATAAATCTCACAAGGAATCAATGTTGTAAAACTTAATTATTTATTTCAGAAGAAATACAATACTTATCTAATAAGTTCGACGGTGATTCGGATGAGTTTTCTTTTTGCCTTTCTTCTAAGATTTCTCCAAACCTCTGAAATGAATTTTCTCCAATTGACAGGTCGGACTACATTTAAAATATTCCTAGTGATATAGCACTTACACCGAAATCTGAAGAGGATAGAATGCTACAGCGCCTCGAAAGCGTCGAAGACTTCTGTGGCTAATAATTCTCAAATTTCCCAGGGACCAAAAGGGCACATCCTCTAAAAAATACAAATATATCTAAATGTTCACTTCCGAAAGTTCATGTACGTTCAAGTGTATTCGTTATAGTTTCGGTTTATACCTCACCTGCGTTTTAAACTATCGGAAAATACATTTATAACTTCCGATAATAATACGCGCTCCTGACGTCCAATAAAAATGCAACTTTACAACGTACAAGTACTTTTGAAGCAGCTGATTTCAGCGATTCAGATTTTGGAAATTTATAGCTAATATAGAATCCATTTAAAGGCTACCAATTGGCACTTACAAAATTACAACTGTAGGTATTATATCTTTTATCGTCGAAATATTTTATACCTCTTAATAAAGCTTTGTAAAAAAATATTGATTGAGGAGCATTCGTTATTAATCTACATACTATATGCTTTTAATTTAGTACCGTAACTGCACAGCAGAGTACCCATGAGGATATAAAAAATACGATTTAGTAGGTCTGCATTGACTAGCTTACTAATTTTTTGTTTCCATGACATCTGATCAGGGTGAATTCTCGTCAACTGGACCATATAAGGTATTTCACATTTGTAATAAATAGTTTCTAAACTTTCGCCTTTTCGACAATGTCGTCTACTCGAGTATTATGGAAGAAGAGACGTGCCATGAACTTGAATGCGATGGAAGACGCGCACTACACCTTTTCAATTTTCTTCCAGGTTTAAGCGTTTAGAGTAACGAGTATTTTCAGTTTTTCTTTTTGGCAATGGAAAAGTGGCGTCTCAATCATGTGTACCAAACAACAATTTCAAAGTGTAAATCATATGAAATCATTTGTTGCACAAAGTTCAAACACGTTTGTCCTATTCTAGATTTTTAGTTACCATTTAATTGTTTTTGTCAGTAACCATTTCCTTAAAAATATCCTTTAATTTTGTTCATTCATCTATTTCCTGGCAATATCATTGTAATACAAAATCATAATTACATTCTACGAATCAAAAAGAAGAATTTCATCCGTCTATTTGTGAAAATGAAAATAATTTTTATTATGTTAAAAGCTATTTTATCACTTGGAACACGAATTAGAACGCTCCAGATTTCTTCGCAATCCAAAACATATTTTTAAAATTCCATTTTTTATAACACCGATACTTAAGGTGGCATGAAAGGGTCATTGTATATATATAAAACGTCAAAATATTTATAAAACTTTTCTCCTAAGTGGGTGCACGGAATCATTTGTAACTTCAGCACATGATTATGAAGGCTTTAAGGAAGAACGTAATATTCGTGGAATTTCATTTAAAAAAATATATGTATTCTTGGTTTTAGTCTGGGCTAAATAAAAAAATTTGTTATCAAAAATGAAATTTCACGAGCACCACGTTCTTCCCGGTAAAAAGACTTGGATAGAATAGGATTCAATGTCTCACGGTTTCAACATAAAAGTGATGATTTTTTTATTCAATTGAATACCTGATTTTTCTCTCCAAGTACAATTCCAGCAACAGGAATACATTTTCTATGAATCAATTATATTCTATTCCCCTTGTGTACTCTAATTTTTGTTGAATTCCGAAAAGAGGAATGTACTTCTGCTTTGTTTAATTCCTTCTAGTCCGGCAAAAAATATCGGTATTAAATTATTTTGTATTTCGTTCAGAGGATTACATTATAGGAATGCCTAATTCCTTCCAGTTCCTTTAAAAAATTTGTGCATTCATTGCCTTGAATCCTTATTTTGGAAAAAGTTTGTACCTTCCAATTTAAACCAATTCTATTTTATATACCTAAGAGATTAAATAGTTGAATTTCAATATTTGATATTGGTTTCATATGTATTGTATTCCCCTGAATTTAAAATATAAATTTGATTAAACCTCATGCATTTTAAAAAGTAATAATTAAATAAACATCAAATTTCACATTTTTTATATGTAAAAAGCAAAAGGTATCATTGAAAAGAATTGTTGAAAATTGCCATTGTAATTTACACTTTAGTCAGTTACCCCTATAATGTCAGTATACGGAAAAAAAATTTGGTTACAATTATTATAGCGACATGTTTAAAATACTGAGGTAAATGAAACGACACAACTACGAAAATTGACTACATGGAATGATAAACATAACCTTGTCAATAGGTACTGTGTCCATAGCGCTACGCTTAAACGGTGCAGTAATGATCAACATTTGAAATGGTAATATTATCTATACGAAGAGGTTATAATAAGTACAATAAGATAGAAGGTTTATCTGGTAGCTGTAACTACAATTATAGTAAGATTTTACACATTGCAAGGTTATTCCAAACTTGCTTATGTAATTGCGGAAACAATGGTTTGGCACCATTAGTTTGGACAGAACCACCAGATGGCCAGACCTCGCAGGCGATGCGGACAGCTCGTTTGCATATAAGACCTGTTATTATTCCTTACGTTTACGTTACAATGATCCTACCCCTTCCCGAAGGAGAGGAAAAAGTGAAGTTATTATCGAGAAACCACCCTTTTGAGCATTAAATCATATTTTACTGCTTAAGGTAGAAATGTATGAGAACACAAATGGGAACATAAGTATAACATACGTAACGATATGTAATCATAATAATCGACTTTTTTCGTTTGTTTATTTTTTTAAAATGTGCAAATAAAAAATTTGCTTCATTTCCACAGAGAGTACCGAGATTCACATTCCTTTGCTCTATTCCTGTTCTCGTATTTTTTAATTCCTTTGAATCCCGTTTCCCTCTATTTTTCAGGGTAAATTGATTGGGATTAGATTTTACTTCTTTTCTTTTATCACCAATGAAATAAAAGGCACAGGAAAAATAAGGTATTCACTGGAATTAAAATTTTCGATTCCAATCAATTCCAACCTTTTTATCGGGTTTCTTAGGGCCTCCACAATAATACTGAAATTTCCGTCGATTCGGTGCATCCAGTTTGGAGAAGGACTTTATAAATATTTTGAGGTTTTGAATATATAGAATGACCTTTTCGTATCACCTTAATACAATACGTACAGAAATATTATGTGACTGTGTATGTACCAACTGGTCCATTGGAATTTAATCAAGAACTCTTTGCGCCCTTACGCCGATAAGCACCGCGCGGAAATAACACCGGCACGAAACGGATATGTACGAATCAATTTTCATTTCACATTCACTGTGCTCTGAAATCGACATTGCAATTTGTGGCTAGACATATACAAGAAAAGCGGCAAATGCGGCACAATGTGATAACATAGAGTATCACATTTCTAAAGAAAGGACATTAGTTTACATTTTTAATCTCTCAGAAGGATAGATTTACACCTGCTATATTTTCACGTTGCCAGTCGGGCACGAGAATGAAGGAAATAAGAGGTAGGAATAGAAGGAAAAGCTGTGCCGAGTATTTTTTATATATGCTTACAATAAGTCCATTCGGCAATAGCGTGTAAAGTCTTGTCTTCACGTGGGGGTCATCCTTAAACAATTTATGACCTAGACAGCTTTCAAGTAGACGCGTCACCTCCCTCAATTGATTTAATACCGATTGTAGTTTCCGTGTGTACACGTAAAGCAATTTATTTAATTTATTTATTAATTTAATTATTGAAATGAAACGTAAAGTGCCGCACCCCGCGGTCTGTTTGGACATCACGCCCTGGAGATTATGGGCATGGCCTCTCGTACCTTTTAACGTGCACATACGTAAGTCATAATAATTGAATCGATTATGACAATGAAACAGCGGTATAAGAGTAGGACTCATATGGATAGAATAACGTTTCGTGCAATCGTGAAAATTATTCCTTTACAATGAATCCCATTGATCCAAACATTACGCTCAAATGCTGCGCAAAAATGTTGATGTATCTGCCTACAATTTAAAAATGCTTTAATTTAGGTGTTAAAATAAAGCAACCGATGTAAAGGTTGAGCACATTCAACGTAAATTGAAAGCTTTATATACCCCCTGTGTTGTTTTCCCGAAAGCATAATAATATTTCCTCCTTCCCTTTCGCGTGATCGATACACTTTAAAAACTTCGTAACGATTTACGTGAATCATTTCTCATATCTCCTTTACGAAACCACTTTCGGCTTCCTCGGAGAGTACCTACAACATTGCATCAAAACGCGCCCCATAATTCAAGGCATATTCGACGCTACATTAAAATAAGAAACTATCGAGCGTTTCTGAAAAATTGTCGAGGATAACGATCCGGAAAAATGTTGACACGTTCGATCCCATGTCGCGGGCAATCCTACCCAAGCTCCTTAGAAAGTTAACGATATACGCATCGTCCATTCCCCCCCAAGTTGTCTCCCTCTAAGGGGAAAACGGGATTGCGTAGGGTCCCCGGAAGGAGTAAAATCGTGTTTGGAAAATGCCGCAATGGATTAGCTTCCTCTCGGCCGTGACCGGGTTCCGGCCCACGTAGCCATGGTCCGACTGTGCGTACTCGTCACAAGTGTGATAACCCACGAGCGAGGGAAAGGGGGAGGGCGCCAGACAGGGAGGAAGATAGGGAGGGGTGTAGCTAGGGGTGCACCTAGGGGCTCGTCGCCCCGTTGTCGGGGGGGGAAGCGAATAAGGATTTGGTGCGCGGGCGCGAGACCGGCGCAAACTCTTCACGCAGCTTCCTAGTCAGTTGCATGTCAGAAATTGTCGCGACCATTTTGTAGGTGTATCGCGTCCCGGCCGCCAGTGAGTACGAGGTTCCCGTGCAGAGGGTCGTCCAGGGTTCCCGAGGTCGCGTCATCCTGGGAGCCACCCCGATGAAAGACGGGCCCCCCTGTCGCTCGGCCCAGACTTCGTGATCCGAACCCCCGTCATTTGAACCTCCGGCCCAGCTCTGAGCGCGATCGCTCCCGCGGCCTGTGCAGACGCCGAGGACCATGGATACGGAAACCGGAAGAGTTCGAAGTGTCATGGCCTTCCTGCTTTTACTAGCCGGCGGTAAGTCACGTGATGGACCCCTGCGAGCCTCTCATTGGTCGGCCGCGAGTCCGGCCCGGACCGAAACCACCCGAGGAAGATTCCAGGCCTTCCGGGGAAAGCGTTAACCGCTTTCATCCGATTTCTCTCCTTTTTCTCTCCTTTTTCTCTCCTTTTTCTCTCCTTCTTTTTCCTTTACGTTCCGCTAGCACCGCCCCGGCCTCGGGATTAGATTATGGGGGTTTTGTCGCCGTTTTGATGCCATGTTAAAACACATTTTGCGCCTAGACGCCGTCCACCTTGGCTCCCGCTGGTGCCGCACTTTCGGGCATTGCTCCGGAACAACCTACGCTTTTACTCGTTTCGCTTAATCTTTCCTCTGGAACGTTTCGGCGCGAAGCGACGAGAAAAAGTATCTTCGCCCGCTCTTCGAGCGGCGAAAAAATAGACCCAGTCGGTGGAACTTGTATACGTCGTCATGAGAAGCTCACAAAATTCTAGCTGTCCAAGAGACATCAACAATTCTCCATTTAACATTCACGTTTGGCGTTGATATTTAAAAACGTCGCACGTTGTCTCCTTCTCGCGACTCGATCTCAACGCGTTATAGAATTTATGTCAGTAATTGGATCTCCCGGCTGCTGTTGTTGTCTTTGGTGGGCCATCTGAAATCCTTTATTTTTATGGGTTTGATAGTTGCAGGGTTAAAAGTGAATAGTTTCTAGATGAAATTATTTGATTTAAATATACTTCGCTTTCCAGCCGAAGTGGGTAAGATATTTTCACGCACTCTTTGTTAAAAGAATTTTTAATTGAATACAATTCATGAGACGTGAAAAAATTGAGCCTCCCCGATGTCGGATTCGCTCAATAATCTTCTTTTGTTAACATTATTATTTTTCTTATAGGGTTGATTTTCTTATATTGACGTAAAAGCTACCTGACTCCTTCTCGATATCAGTGAATAGCATAGCCGTGGGTGGCTAATTTTTAGTTTCTAAAGAGGGAATAAAATCATTCGGCTTGCTAACGACTTCTCCAATTTCTTTTAGTTTTAACGTCGGGTTCATACATTGGAAGCTTTTCTCCGCTACTTTCCATGGGTAGCGAATACAAAGCGAAGCGAAATTGAAAATAGCGAAGGGTCGGCTCTATCTTTTCGGCCATGTAGAAATAACTTAACGTAATATACGCCTCGGATTACTCCGGAATTATAATCCCGGTAATAAGGGCGCAAGTACTTTTCTAATAATCTAATTAAGGCTGTATATTGTAGAGGAAAGGTACGTTCCCTCGTGGGATTTGCATTCTGCCTTGAGCTTTTGATACTTTGCCCCGTTTTCACCCGCTTCGAAAATGGTTCTTGTGGTTGGGAGGGGGGTCTTATGCCACTGCTTACGTAATTATGTACTTCTTTACGGGAGCGAGCTTTACTAACGGAACTGAATTTTCCAATATGTAACCAAGTTCAGCTAACTCCGTCGGTCTGCTCTCCCGATGAATATCGCTCTCAAGAAATAAGAGAAATACGTATATAAGATCGCATAATACATGAATCCGGAAACGAATTTTTCCTGAGTTTGCGCGTCTGCGGGTTTAGTTGCTCAAATGAAATTGTCCGTCTGAAAAATTGGGCTACCGATTATCAAGGGTAGTTGATTGATGTTTTACGTTTTGGAAGTGTATTGCAATTTTCAAATAATTGAGCATCTCTTAACGAACCGAGTTGGCCAACGGAACACGATTTCTTAATGCATGGGTAATATACTTTTTGGAGCTCTTGAATTCGCAATGAATGCAAATCTGAAAAATAAAAACACGCACGTTTATGAAATTGCATTTACATATATAATATGTGTTTCTCAAGCGCGAGTTTTCGTCCTTGGATGATGGCATTTATTAGACTACTTGGAAGACGTGCACGATCCCGATAATCCCCTTGGGGATACAATGGTTTCCGTGGCGCCGTGACAATTATTTCTTACAACTTTTTGCATGGAAAACAGGAATTTAAATATAAGAAGCTATCTTATTCAGATATCATATTAAAAAAAAATATTTGATATCAATTTTTCGTTTTTTGGCTTTTCTTGATACAGAAATACTCCCCGCGACCATTGCTTGCTAATTCCTCCGACCGCCGCTAGAGTGCACAACTATTAATACCTAAAAATATATAAATACGAAAATTTTGATGTATAAATATAAAAATTGATCAGTTTTCGTTAGAATTATTTTGTCAATGTTCAGACCCACTGATTTATTCGTTTCCACGCCCCCTAGGTTTCACGAATTATTGTCTGACGAATATAGTAATCTGCATGGTTTAGGTTAGTTAAGTGGGGTGGGGGTAGGGGTTTTGCCCCCCAGCCACACATTTGTGGATGGTCTATACCTGGTAATATGACAATGGACAGGGATTGTAAACTAATTGCCAATATAATTTCTTCTATTTGTTCACTTTCTGGTGTGTACTTCCTACCGTATATATGTAAACGTATGAGTGACATTTGGGATATAAAGTAACCGTGAATCACAAATATGAATTTTCGGAATTTGAATTTTGATTTCGACAACAGGACGAATTGGCAGGAGCCAAACATGGTAGACCCAAATGCAAAGAAAATATCAAGATTGTAAATTTTGCAACGGACACACGTCCCTTCAATATTCGACTCGCAATATCTAAAAAACTATGACAAATACAAAAAAATACATACAAGCGGTTTTGTAGAACATTGAATTCCCTATAAAAAAGATTCTATGTTGTTCATTTGTATCTTATATGTTTCTTCGAAGGAATTGACAATCGTTGTGTCAACAAACGTTTTTAACTAAATGAATTGTATCTAAGAAACTATACGAGATACGATAAAAAGGCATATCACCTGTCTTGTAGGGAATTACATTTTCTACTGAAAAGGTCGTATGGAAGTTTATTGCATCTCGCACAATATTCGAGATATTTAACAAAAATTAAAATATCTAAAATCAAAGAAAGTAATTAATATCTCCCAAAGTAATTGAAGTATCGACGTTTCCTTTAAGAGGATGTTTGTTCATACCATACACAACTATAATCAAGTTTCCAGCCCTGGCGCCACGATAACTGTAATGTTCTTAAAACAGCATAATCCATACAATGTATAGTTTTCTAAACTTGGTTAGATAACGCTCCTACAATGCAAAACGGCGAACAAAAGGTTTGTTCTTTATCACAGAACTGAATATTCACATTTACGCGGGAAGTGAAGTTTTACGCAGTGCTCCACATTACTTTCCGAATAATATTAAAAGTCAAAGGATATTTTAATAGGTGCGCATATAATTGTAATGTTTGATCTGAAAAGTCGAGTGTTAGATTGTGGAGAAATGACGTTTGGCTTCATTTAATATAAGGTCGTCGTGTCTGTCGTAGAGACGGTCAAAGAAATGGAAACAAAAGTTATTTAGTTAACGGATAGAGTTACTCACAATAAGCATTCCTATAATGAGATTACTCATCGATACGGAAGCAATCACTTTCCGAATGGGGGAGCTGCTCAGAAGATACCCTTCGTTTTTATTCTGGCCTGTTCTTTCTTGCACTATCGAAGGCACGAAATTGATCCAGAATTTTTACTTGCTTATCGTATGTAGAGGTAATCTCATTTGCATCTCTATAATGGATTTCTTGCGGGGATTTGAGCTGAAAACGAATTGATTAACTCGATCCACCAAAAGGAACAATTAGGGACGCGCTCACAAAGACGGCCGTCATAAATGACAAACGGATTTTAAATAATTCTCCTTTAGTGATGTCGTTGTGCATATTTTCTGAAAGGTACTCGTTCCATAGTCATGAAGTCTGCCCCCCTATTGCGTATATATTCTTGTAATATTAATCTGAGAGTTCTTCGGAAACATACCAATATTTTCTACGGATCGATTTGATATGTTGAATACTTTTTTTGCGAATATTAGTTTAAAAAAGGTATATAGTGTCTTGTGCACCAATGAACGACATTTCTTGAATATCCTGCAACGTAAGGAAGAAAAGGCGAAACTGGTAATATTTAATGATGTTTTCTGAAAACGATACAGCGAGGCATCTTGGGCTTCTGTGAATGCGTTGTCCTTTAACCGGAATTTAAAAAATGGTTATAAAATTCATATCATTTGTGGAAATTTTTCAAAGGATACGGAAATCAATTACTACGTTACCTTCTCTTTACACGTTATAACTACCGAAATATCATGGCGTCTCTGCATGTTAAAGCACAGAAATTTGTCACACCGTGAACGTCGAATTATGGTGTGACTGCCGCATAAAGAACAACGTGGCGCTTGTATAAAATTCTGTTGACTGAATGCAATGTCAACGAGATTTTCAAAACCATCAGGTCTTTGATTTAGACGTCTGCTCTTGTGCCATGCATAGGTGAACGGTTTGTGATATTTTGGCGACAAAAGCTGGAATGTACTAAATATTGTAATTTTATTACATTATTGCGCGTTCATAAATTGATGTCGTAATCAGCTAATATAACAATATCGGTGAATCTTCTTACGAAATTTTTCTAAATTCGAAATCCGTAAACGTCGAAAGATTGAATCATCCCTGTTGTTGTTTGTAGGTATTTTAAATATTTCAATATCTCTTCTAGCTGGTATAATTTCCTTTAATGAAGAGGAGCAATGACCTATTCATGAATCTATTAATAACACCCTACGAGGTCCAGTGATTGGTAGGTAACTGTGTAAATCGTTGTGCATACCATTCGTGAAGAAGTGCCGTTGTTAATTTTTCCAGAAGTTGATGCCGCGAGATAAACATTCGGTTGTTGGAATAAACTTTCCAGAACTCGCGGTCTAAAAGTTCCACTTTATTCTTTTAATACAACGATTAATAGCGGGACAAGTTTACCGGAAGCGGATATTATAGGAAGTATGGTATAGCTATGAGTGATAGTAGATATAGACTGTACTACCTTCGACCGTTTTTGACCCTTGAATAGCTAATGTTCGACCAGAATGCAATTCCAAAGTGAAACCACTTTCGTCGACATTAAATATATTATTTAAACCATAATTTTGGGATGTATGGTTTTACACGGATTACATAATTTCAAAAATTTCATCTAATTTCGTGGCATCCGTCTCGGTTGATCGACTTATAAATTTACTAACTTTCCGGGGCACTGTTTTATACGATTTCTTAAAATTCCAAATCCAGTGCTTTGACGATTTGAAATCCTGCAGTCCTACTTCTTCATTGGATTGCAATGCCCATTTCTACAAATCTAAATCGTGAATAATAACACGGGCTTCCGTCTTTTCGAGAAAAACATTGAATACGTGTTCCGACATTTGCAGTAATTTATTCCTTCATGTACCTCTTCTCTCCACAGTTTCCTCCCATCTGATTGTATGTAAAAGAACTAGTGTTCTTGCAGTATTTTCACTATACTTTGTCATCAAATTATAATATCAATTCCCTTACATGTATAACTGCTGCAAAGTTCCTTCCTTAATTTTTTTTTTACTGTCTCCAAAGAACGTCGTTTTCCTTTTCCACTTTTCAGTAAGCGACTGCTTTCTCTTTATATTCTAAATCCACTATACACCCTTCTTTCGGCACGCATGACTCGTTCTCAATTTCATTGTTTCTAAATTTTCTTCGTGCGTAGGTGGTACCACGTCGTCGACAAATTCAATCGAATGAGGTCTATACGATTCTAAAAATTCTAGTGTCGCGTCATTTTTAATGGAAAATTGTGTATCCTGTTGACTTCTTCTAATTGTATCACTCAAAAAACCATGCGATTCCATTTCATGACTATTAGGAAATGTTTGCGCGTTGTGTATAACACTGTACGTTTCCATCAGCGGAAGAATAACATTTACAGGATTCATTAAAACCATTTTTATAAATGATTTTGTTAGCCTGGATGCTCTACACGATACTCTTTAGAACTGACAATGTCGCGAAAACTTACAACAACAGTACTTAAACCGAAATACCCATATTTTCTTACGAGATTAATGAAACAAATGAGATCCCCCATCTAAAAACACCTCCGTGTAAAAGAACATTGCCAAGTATAGGGTTGCAATGAATATCTTTTACAAAAATTACTGTTTCCGCCCTACATCAAGTTTCTGCAAAAAAAATGTTCTTTCCAAAAATGACGATTTCTATGAAATTTCCATCCAAATGTTACCTTTCCAAAAATCACCATTTCTGTCCTGCAATAAGTCTCTGTAAAAAAATTACTGAAACCATATCACAACACCAAGTATGTACGTCACTTAACTCTTTGAGGATTGTAATTGAACCACCGGTATACATAACAATAAGGTAAAGGCACACATACGTGTCTTTGGTCGTTAAAGAGTTAATATCTTTTCTTCTAATTGAAAGTATCTTTTTTCTATATAATTCAACACTACATTCCACACTTCCTAGATTCACTATATCTTTGCGTTATTACTACAACAGCAATTATTTGTAATCTAATTGTTACTTACTAATATGTTTAACGCTACGTGATTCCTTATCGAGGACTACTTGACGGGTCGCTATCCAAACTGAACATTTTAACGGCAATTGTCATAACGTATAAATAAATACATTTTTACGAAAAAAATGTTACGTCTAGCAAATTGTGCGTTGTTATACAAATTATTGCAACAGATTATGAAATGCAGGAAAATAATTATTTAAGAAATTTGCAGGGTCATAATATTTGGAGCAATGGCAGAATACGAAATAATGTGAGCGCAATTTTATTTTGTTTTCAAATTGCTTGGAGATAATCTATAGCAGAAATTTAAATACTACAATATTGGAGGGATTGGTCATTTAACTAATAACCGTAATATTGTTTAACAGCAATTTTATATTCCCTAGTGAACTTCTTGAAATAGGTATGCAAGATTAAGAACGCAGGAAACTGGATGTGTGGCGTTAAACTTTTTGTAACGCTGCAAGTGGAACACTTTGAATATTTATTTTTCATTACATTTAATTTTAGAAGTATTAAATTCAACAGATCTTATAATATGAAAAACGCCTGTCAAGATAATATTACAGGGAGGACTTAAAATATTTCAGCCTATTCTATATATTCGTGCATTTTTCACTCGTGTCGTTAAAAAAAACCGCATGAACTTACGCCTCTACCCAATATAGCCATTAATTTTCTGGAATGTCTAAAAATTCCAAATGTATTGATTATAGTATACATATAATGCATATTCTAATATCGTGGTTACTTACAACTTTTCAGAGTGATTTCTAACTTCTTGTTATTTTTTGTATGTTCGTAGGAGCGACCGGGCTGAGGGACTTAAAAATCATCGTACCACCGATGGTAAGATCCGGGGACGCGGCATTACTGACATGCAACTATGACTTGATCGGCTCTCAACTGTACTCCATCAAATGGTACCTGGGGGATGAAGAATTTTATCGTTACATCCCGAAGGAAGAGCCACCACATGTGACATTCCCTGTAAAGGGAATGATGGTTGACGTAAGTATTCCGAACAGGATGATTATCTTGAAAGCATCAAATTAGGTAGCACCAGGGCTATGTGATTAGCTGAGTTGAGTATTTTTAACACTTATCCCAACACCATAAGATGTGAGTTACCGTATCGTTGCGAACGCGTGACAAATATATTACAAACATACGGGAAAGGTATCGCAACATGTTTGCAATAATTTTAGGAGGTATATTGCTGAGATTTCAACGGTGCAATATTTTTCTCAATGTATTTATTGCGATATCGCCCAGCCACACACAAAATTACCTCCGCAATATGTCTCTGTTGAATATCACATTTATGTCAAAAGTATTTATCAATTCATCTTTGCATCTATCCTATTATTTTTGTAAGAGAATAACCAGCAACAGTAAATATAAAAGGGTTGCTACTTCATTTAGAGGTTGGAACAATTAGACCAAATACGTTTTTGAGAAAAAGGCTTAAAAGTGCCGCATTAGATGGAATAAGTCCATCAACGGCAGTGAACAGCTCTGAGAACACGAGAGGAAAGACAGTCGATGGCGCGCCTGACCAAGTTGGATGATTTGTGTCTTTATACATCTTCGGGTTTTTTTTTTTTAATTTTAACCCGTTGAGAAGAATTCTTTGCGGTAAGCCATGTGGGTTGTAACGTGGCGGGTCATGGAGTCTTTTCCACGTTCCAAAGTGGTACCCTTTCCTGGTCGAGGGCCTCCGAGGCACGGGGAGAGACCGAGGAGTTCCGCCGTGACGCTAAGGCTCCGTTGAGTAGCCGGAGCAAAGCCTGCGGTCGGTAAGGGGACCTCGCAAGGAGCCAACACCCCGAAAGTGAATCCGATGTCCCTTTTCTGGAGTTCCGCGAGACGCCGTGACCCCGCGGGGCCCGGAAAAAAATGGGCGCGGTAACGGGGGGTCGCGAGGGCCCCTCAGTCTGCGTCGAGCCCGCACTCGAATTTGAGAGTATCGATCGGGAGTTGACTCGAACGATTTTTGGAGAAAAGGCCCAGTTCGGCCTTGCGGCAACTGTCGGTTTACGGTCGGGACAGCGAAGTGAAGTTTAGTTAAGTGCTGGGCGTGTGAGCGTTTAGGGAAGTGCTGGGCGTGTTAGCGTTTAGGGAAGTGCTGTGAGTGGGTGAACCTAAGGCCTGCGAGGAAACGACGAAGTCCACCCCGAGGCGGTCCCTCCACGCAGAGACGACCGGGACCAGGCGTCCGAGGGCGGCTGCGCGACCGAAGGGAGTAACCGAGGGGCGGTGAGTCGCGTTTTGCGGGGTCCGTTCATGTCGTTAGGGGCCTCCGCGGTAGTTTTCTCGCGTCGTCTAGTGAAGAGTTGTGCGCGTTCCCGAGCGAGGGATTTGGCGTCTACTAGCCAGGGTCTCGCCTTTGTAGCTTTTGGTTCTCTTTACTTTATTTTATTAAAGCGGAGAATAGCTAGCACGTCGCGTGTTCTTCCGTTTTAGTTTACTTTGCTCCCTTTCCAGTTCCGCAGCGGCCAGAAGCCATCCCCTCTCCGACTAGTCCGGAATCAGCCGGTCAGAAGAGGAAGTTAGACAGTAGAAAAGATACGCACTCGCACGGTGAATCCTGACTGGCGTCCTGAAAGGATCGGGGAAGTGAGTCCACTACCGGATCCGCGTTTTAGAGTAAAAAATCAGTCCAAGTTTGACGACGGGAGTTCGATCCTGCGGACCGAAGCTATGGACGTAGGGTCGCCGTCGCAGTATAGACGCATCACTATTCATGAGCCACTTGCCATTACTCGATTCCGATATTGTATTCATAACATTTTAAAGTTTCTTACTGAACGCAGTTTAATTATCTTTGTTTAGACCTTTGATCGCTCTCTTTTTATTAATAAGGACAGTTGCGTGCAAAGTGTCCCTCTTTGCGATAATTGTAGCAAGTTATCGTACTTGTGTTTAGCTCCTCTGACCCTTTCAGCACTTACCACATTGAAATCGAAAGACTCGCCGCCGCCGCAGCTGTCCGGCGCATCCACGACCACTAAGGTGGCTTGGCAGAATCGCAGCCATCCGGGTGAGACGTTTCGTCGCGATCATTGGCCAGTCCTCGACGCTGCAGGGCCCGCCCGCGCTCGGTCTGTATAAATCGTCCATTTTAGGAGCATATTCCCCAATCGGTCCGCAAAACTCAGCGCACCCACCTCTCCGTTCGGATCGCAGCACCCAGCGCTGCCACCTCGCCACGAGGACCGTTGTCTTCAAGAACAATTCAGAATAAAAGGTCTTGTTTGTTTGTTGTTTGGATTTCCGACCTTTTCCTAAGGGCCAAGTACCATCGTTTCTTTTTTATTCGCTAAAGCTATGCGAAGCCCCTCCTTGATGGTCACCCATCCAAGGAGCGACCCCGCGCCCGACGTCGCTTAACTTCGGTGATCTTACAAGAACCGGTGTATCGACGCGGCTTGAGCATTGACAATAAAACGTCTTCCACCAACTCGCATCGGCTGTTTCTTCTTGTACCCTACTCTCTTGGACCCCGAGCAACTCAGTCAAGGACGGAGGGAAAAGCTCGCTCTCGCGGCACGAACTTCTTCCTCGCTTCCCTTTTTCTTCCTCTGTTTCGCCAACCAGCTAGTGGTCACAATAAAGGGTCAAAAATTGATAAAATCGAGGCTAGTAAACTGACAATTCTGCGTCACCTTAAAGAGGATTTGACTTTTTCAGGTGTCCAATTCTAACAGGCAGGATGTGACGTTGTTGAATGTGACACGAGAATTGTCCGGACGTTACAAGTGCGAGGTAACAGAAGATACATCGTCCTATCATACCCAAATAAAAGAAGCAATGATGGAGGTCGTAGGTACGTTTCGGTAACTTCTTCCTAAATCTAGATAAAAACGAGAGTTTCATATTTTCCTGAACGATAAATGCAAGCTAGTCCATCAACTCTGTTCATTTCTAAATACCTAGTTCATTTTTAACAATGTGAATAAAATATTAAAAACTAAAGTTTGATGGTCTCAACAGGACGGTAAAATACATAAAACTAATTTGTCCTAATTCGCGATTTTAATGAGATATTAAGGTGAAGTGAAACGCGTCGAGGAACTTGATCGACGTCGGTAAAGAAGATTTTTCTAAGTATCCACGTTGCCGACGTTCGTTCTTATATTGACAGCTGTGTCGAATTATATTGGGCATTGTACTAAATGGCATACGCCACCTGTCGTTTTCGTACATTAATTATAAAGAAATCGAAGTAAAACTCTAGAAATCCTCTGCATTCATGGGTTTCTGAGGCTCTAATTCATTGCAGACCCTCTGCGCTATCTGTGATTTCCACGTCAACTAAATTTTCACCCCGAGACCTTGTATTACCATCGTTTTAGCACAGAAGCGCATAAGACACTTTTTTTGCCTTTATCTCGTTCAAATGCGAGTTTCTCGATTACCAGAGTATTCTAAATTGTCATAAAATTGTCCTGACACTTTCGTTTTTCATATCAGAGCCTTCAATAATTGTATATTAATCGGAATATGAGAGCTCGACGTCATTTTGGTTCTGGTCTCGGCTGAGTTAAAAAATGATTGTCAAAAAACCAAATTTTGAATGTGTCCGAACAATTCTTAGATGAACACGAGTCATGTGTCAAAGTTTCGAACAGTTTGGTCCAATATTCTTTAAAAAATGTGTTTTATTCGAATCGGCTGATTTGAGGGGGTACTTCACCTTAAGACTTATTTTAATGAGTATTAAGTGCTCCCAATATTAAGTGTTGGCATGACTGTTAAGTTTGCGGATCTCTCCTTGAAATGCCTGAAATTGAGCTAGTATCAGGAGACAAGTAGAATCAGCACGAGCTTCTTCGACTTCCAATTGTCCCTTACTACGCTTGAAGGCAACCGCGAATTTTTAACAAATCGAAGACACACGCGTTGCAAACGGGGCAGGATGGAAAATTGATGAAATAGCTCGAAAGTAGGGGCAACTTGAGCAGCCAGAACTAACACTGGTCCTGTCATATCTAAAGTTGTCTTTTAACGAAAGACATTCTTTGACCAATTTCATACTTTCATTTTCCATGAATACTAGATGTTCCGGACATCGATCCTATTATTATGGTTGAGAGACAACGTATACCGGTAGGCGAGACACTTCGAGCGAATTGCACTTCCGGAGCTTCGCGTCCTGCCCCCATCATTTCATGGACCGTCAATGGTGGCTCCGTAAGTATTTCAATCATTTCTCATGACTCGATGTTACGTGAGGGCATTTCGCATGTCTATAAACTCTGTCCGAGATTTCATGACAAGGTCTACGATTCCCTAATAGCGTTGAGTAACTCATTGTAAGTCCACTGGCGCTAGTGGTCCGCTCATATGCGATATTTGTCGCTCTCAATTGTATGTTCGAATAAGTAAAGTTCTTAAATTAGTAGCTTCGTTTCGTTAATCTTATTGTTAAGGTGATGCGAATGTGGCGTCAAAGAGATATCGTTTGTTAAACTTTTCTCCGAACTGGATGTACCAACTCGATTCAAACTTGACAATGTGAATATGGCAGCTATAAGGAATGTCCTGAAACCCATGAAATTTCAATTTTAAGATAATATGTTTATAGTTATTTTCAAGAATTTTATAACAAATGAAATTTCGCGAGTTTCAAGACCTACCTTAGGGTCTCCTTATTTGTGTGGTAAAATTTGAAACAAACTGGTATACCCAGTTGCAAGAAAAGTTTCATGAATGACTGGCCCGTAAGATGCTACTTCCACGTTCGCTTAAAGACTGTGCATTCTTAAAGACTGATTATTAATAAATTTTACTTCAAGTTAAGCATTTCGTCCCAGGCACGGTTCTGTCTATCCCGTGTTTGCGACTACTCCGGATACAGGGTATCTTGCTAGCTTAGTGTCCACTATCGGAAACTATTGTTTCAATTCTCCTCTCAATAGTTCAACAATTTAGTTATGAAACTGGAATTCTATTACGATGTACCAAGCTAATGTTAGTTTCTAAATTGGACCCTTGGTTGACGAACGTTAGAGTTGTCTGACACTCGTGCGCAAAGGGCCAAAGCCAAAAGTATAGTCGCGACACCTTGTCATTGCCTGATGATGACGACTGCTCGGGTATAATAAATGAGGGCTTCTATATTTAAATAATTACCAATGAAGCGCAATGATTTTACCCTCATATCAAATATTAATTAATTGAAACTGTTACTTCCTTCCAAACGTCTTACTCCCTGGCCATGGAAATATTTTTCACGGGTGTTTCAAACTTGGGGTTACCAGGAGGAACGACCTAATGTAAAATTTATTAATGTTGACTTATCTCTTGTTGCAGCTTAACGATAGTGGCACGCAGTACAAAGTGCGGTCTTTGAAGATTCCTCACGATGGGATGCAGTTGACCAAGGGGAATCTTGAAATGAAAGTGTCAAATGTTCTCTTCCAGAGTGGCAAGTTGCGCTTACGCTGTTTTGCGGAGATTCCACTCGTTTACAAAGCAACGACTGAGTTAGAAGTCTCCGAAGATGCACCCCTCATCGCTTCCATTAGAGGGGATGCATCGGCGCATAGTCACCGTGAGTTGGTCTTTTTCTAAATCGATTTAAGGCAAACAGTTAAAAAAAAAAGAACATTAACACAAGGCTCAATTATAAAGAAACTATAACAAGTAAAGATTTCTTCTTTTACTCCAAGTTTATTAACCCTTTGCACTCGAGGCCTTTTTCGCCTGGACGAATCAGCAACTCGAGACGATTTTTCGTATACTTAGTAAATTTCATCCAGCAAACTTAAAATGATTTCACGTACAAATTAACGTATAAAACTATTATATTTTTATATTTTATGTATCCTTACATGTGGAAGAAGAAAATTTGTTAAATATTAAGGACTGTATTGTTGATTTGTATGGTATTTTAGAAAACAATCGCCAAAATGCATCCTTCGGTTGTCGGGGCAATTATTGCAGTAATATGTTGTTTGGTGTCTTTCGCCAGGCTTATTTCGTTCAGAGCAAATCCTTCTTAAGTCCTGTTAGAATGACATGTAGCTTTCCATTCGATCGAATTTCGCCGAAACTAGAGGTCGAAGTAGAAGCTCGACCACGAGTCTGGAGGAAATCTTCTCTCAATTGGTCAACCAAAGTTCTTTCCATCCTGTAGATGACTGAGCGGCTGTTTGTTTTTCTGCTGTTTTATTCTATTGTAAAGAATATAAGAATTAACTGAACAAATCTCTAACCCCCCCCAAAAAAAATAGCTTAAGCCACCATTTCAGTATGTCGAGACATTGGTTCGCTCGATTAACGACGCCTATATATTTTAAATAGTTTACGATAACATTGGTTTTTTTTGACAGTAACTTCAACCCCACCTCATAAAATCCTTTTTTACGGGAGTTATTCTCGCATTATTCCAAATGGTCAAAGACGTGACGATCCTTTTGTCTTTCCATGCTAGAACTAAAGTATTACCTTTGCGGGATGTTCCTATGGATTTCTTGTGAAATTTGTTTCTTCTTTTTATTAGCATCGCGACTCCTTCCTATTTGTTAGGATAGTCCCAGTTAAATGGCAAGGGATATCGTTCTACCCTTCGTCAAATTACACAAACATGTACATACCTTGTTGCAGGTAGGGTTTCCGCGTCAAACCAAATGGTGACTCTTGATCACCTCTCGAGTGCAAAGGGTTAATGGTATAACGAGTAGAGAAATAGTACACTCTTATCGCAGGACTCGGGGTAGAAAAGCGACTGGGAAATGGATTCCAAAGGGAATTTTCTTTTATTTCGCAGAGGCCAGCGGATGTGGCCGGGTTGGGCTTCCTGAGAGTTTTGGGGCGACACTAATGGTATTTTTGGTGAGCCTCGTTTTGTCCAGACTGCGGTAGCTCGACAACTTCCAGGATTTCGGTACAACCGTCTGATCCAATAACGTCGTCCATATAAACCTAGTAGACTAGGGCTTCCAGTTATGTATGTCACTATGTATGGAGTAGATAGTCGAATCATTTTTATGGGAGTGATGAGTAATATTGCATAAACATATACAGTTACTTTTGAACATGTTACCTTTTGATGTAAATTGTTAATAAAATGCGTTAACCTATGCATTCGAGTGATCATAACATGAGCGACGTACGACCGTATGCTGAAAAATAATAAATAAAACCGTCTTCCGTTTTGTCAAGTAAGGTTAAGAAGGTAAGGTTAAAGACACGACGCATGTCCGAATTAAAATATACTTATTTAACGATCCAACCTATATTTATACTTTGGATAGCGATCTAATGGACATCTGGGATAGAATGGGCGTTCATGTGTTACGACGTGTACTGTTATTAATGACAATATTTAAATAGCAGGTATGGAAATATCCATTTATCGCGATGGTTTGTCGATAGGCCGAGTTCAGATGTTCAATGAAAGTAATGGACGCTTCTTTTACAATGGTATACAATAAAGTTTTACGTTTAGTACTTAAATGTAAGGTAAGTGTTCGTTTTTCTCGTGAACAGAAATATGATATTCAAATTGTTATTTTAATATTTATGAGAACTATCGGAAAACTATATAGTATAGTATATTATACGCGAAGTTTTAGTGTGCTCCCCTGTTACCACTTACAACACCTTGTACATTGTTATTGCTTACAATGACACATACATCAAGCGATTTTTAAAAATGTATGCCAACATTTCAAAACTTCCGGCAGTCTTCAAAGAACATTCCTCGGTTACAATAGAAACTCGTGTTTCTCAACGCAAATATTATACCGCTGGCTCAAAATCTTTAATATTTGTACACTATTGTAACACCATGACTTTTATGTCGTTACTTATGTTATCACCTCACGATTTAAATACATTTTACACGCAGCATTTACGTATCCATAATCATCGCTTACCCTTCATTAATCCATGTTTTTTCTGACAAATAATTCAGGAGATGTGAAAGTGGCTTCAAAGAGATCTCGAGTAATGGATATACCATTATTCTGTGCCTCAAAGGAAGCAGTGAATGAATCAAGGTTTCCACCCCTGTTGAAAAATCTATTTGAAAAATATCTTCCTGCAACTAAATACATTCTGCTCTATGAAGGGTATTCAAGATACTGCAGTTTACTATTGTGGAATACGTTGTGCTCATCCATCATAAGATTCTAAAAAAAACTTTACAGGCTTGGCTTCTACACTGCTACAGCAGAAACAATTTGATTGTGTTATTTTTCATGGCATAAACACTAAATTTAATAAGCCGTGAGTATTTAACTCTATGCATAGGCAGGAATTTAATATTACGCAGTCGATTGTCCCTGAGTATTCGGGAATCGTATCTATGTTCACCACATACACACGAGAAAGACGTAATGCCAAATATAATAAATTCGATCACAAACACTTAAAGACTATGATAAATATTAACGCTCGGAGACCGTTTTCGAAGCTTTGAGTTTAAACCCTTCATTTTTAGTTTCGGACAATCTCGATAATACTTCTTATAAAACAAAAGGTAAGAGGCTAGATTTGATATTGATTCTTTGTGAGATTTATTTGTTACAGAAGGAGCATACAATGGGACTGGGTCATAAGCAAAATGGCCGAAATCTAAACAGAAACAAACTGACACGCAGCGTAAGTAAGTGTAGCAGAATGTTCTACGAAAGATTGAATTAAATAAGTTGCGGACCATGAATAATTAATGCACATGTGTATCTCATATATTTTACGTCTGCACAAAATGAAAGAATGGAAAATATATCAGTATTGTCATTAAGCAAAGAACTGCAGACGGTGAGTAAATGTTGAATAAATATTGAACTGATACATTGTACTCTTAACCTCGTCGGTGCTGTAATCGTTCCCTACATTGTATTATATTGCACATTCAAAAGGAATGCTGTCCCGCAAAATGAGGTAATGCAAGTTTTATGATTTCAACCAATGGAATTAGTATTAATTAACGGGATTTTTCATATTACAAGTACTGTTCCAACTTTAATGTAGAGGGTCTGCCAGCCGATTCACTAATAAGTCGATAAACTTTTTCAAGTTGGTATTTCAACGTATAATTTTCACGTTCCGGATGGCGGTTACGGGAAAAAATGCATTAAAAATATCAAATGCGTTGCAGAATGCACTTTTATTACGTTTCCTATAATTAATTTTATTTACAGACTTCCGACTTCTTATAAACATTCACTACAGCTTTCTCTCCGATTCAAACTTGCCGCTGCTGCGGTACTTAGTATCCGACCCCACCACCTGGCGGCACCATATTTGCGTGGAAGCCATACATGATTGCCAGGGTACAATGAACACCGAAATATATAGTAAACTGGAACGCTTACCACACTTTAGAATACACAGCGAGCTTTGTCCCTGAGAAAGAGAGATTTGGCTGTCTCTGCATCCTTGTCACACAGAGTTCAGTAAGCATTGGTGCGACGAAGATACGCGGTGGGTAGCTCTCCGTCATTGTCTCACCCTAAGAGAAAATATACCTGCCCTTGTTTAAGCGATGCGTGCGCATCATTTATACAGTCCGAAGGGAAAGTTGTACCGTCGTACGGTGTAAACGTACGACTTAAGGTACTTAATGTAAATCTTAAGGTTGATTCATACTATTTTTAGTACGCGTACCTGTGTGGCGCAAGTCTTCAAACATTAGGATACAGGACCGCGTGTGCGCTCCAAAATGATTACAGTTCAGTAGTCCATATACACTAAGGCCATGAGTATAATTCAATGTATGATGGCCATGAGTATGTTCAATGTATAAAATACAAAATAAATTCCTTAATGCTTGTTTGTCACAGTTTTGAGGAACATGACTTAAAGTCATCAATGAAGTTTACCACTAGACTACATGTCACAACAATCACCTATTTTTTCATTTTACCGGTTACCAGGGTCACCGCAATCAACCAAATTCGTAGTTTTCTGTGCTGCTTAGACAGCTAACATTTCTTTTTAAATTTTCCAGTATCTTTCAAAGTCGTTTCTTCATAAACGGCTTTTTTACTTTACGTAAAATTATCAGTTTAAGAAAACTATTCATCCTGGCTGGAGAAAAATACGAATTTAGCACAATGGTACGTTACATATTTACATACAATGGCGTGCGCCCTAACTTCGTCACTGTCCTATTAGAAGCTTCTATTATGTACATCTGTAATTTAATTTTCATTATAATAATATTTATGTGCTAGTAAATCAACTCTCTTTTCTACCACGTGACTAGTATTCTTGGCCAGTCATATTATTGTTTATTTCAATATATTCCTTTCCGTCAAATTCCAAACATCTTTTATAACGTTCTAGTTAAAATGTCAATTTATTTAAACAAATTAGCCTCATTTTTCTAGTTTATATTTTATATTATTACGCGTTCCTTTGTACGCAAAATAATATCTTTGGATTTCATACTAATTATCAAATACTGAAATCTACTATTGTTGAGCTAAATGCCGTGTTCTGTTTTTTTTAAATAAATGTACAAAATAGCATAGTTTATTATTTTTATACCGTTTTTCTTTTTATAGCGCGAGTGTATATCAATGCATGTCGGCCAAGCCGGGGTGCAAATGGGAAATAGTTGTTGGGAATTATATTGTCTCGAGCACGGAATTCAACCGGATGGAACGATGCCTTCTGACAAGATATCCGGTATACCTAACGATTGTTTCAACACATTTTTCAACGAAACCAGTTCGGGAAAGATGGTACCGAGGGCCGTCATGGTTGACCTTGAACCAACCGTTGTAGGTCAGCATTACAGTTTCGCAAATTTATTAATTACAAGATAAAACAATTGGCTAGAGATTAAGGGCAGATCAAACACGTTTTATTTGTAACTAGTTAATTGAATAATTAGAAGATATAGACTATTGTCGAAGCAACGCTTTTGGTCTCTCTCATATGCATATGTATATAAGTGAATTTAATAATGTGAATTTAACGTGACCGCAGATATTGAATTGTTAAATAATTCCATGTGGTTTTTTATACACAGATGATGCTCGAAAAAATACAAGGAATTATTGTTCTAATATTAATTTTGGCGATAATATTACTTTTTTGGTTAAATTTGTTCCTTATATTGACAGCTCGTCTATGTTTCTCAACCATTGTAGTTTGCATTATCAGGAATTGAAGGCACCGATATCAGGGTGATTTTATTCTTGAAAAGTCTCTTTTTGGAGCACCGGAGAATAAATCCCATTGGTTATTTAGCACCGCGACGAACGATCACTCCTTTGATATTCTTGTGTACCAAGTTTCCTAATTCTGCAGATGTGCACAATTATATCTTGTCATACACGATTGAGTAGATTTGTATTGCCGGAATAGGTATAGCACTATATCCGATTGCGTATTGTTTCCTAGTAGCCATACAAGAATATATCAGGTCACGCAGGCTCTACATGGTTACAAGTGGCACTATATTTTATTATATATCAAAAATATGTATTTCATCCTTAATTGGACATTAATAGATCTCGATTACATGCACTTCAAGATAATCATATACGGCAGAGTATATGGCTGTACAGAATTACACGTGATTATGTATAATTATTCTTTTCCGAGAATGCCGTAACGATTAGTTTTGCGTTTTTGTCGTTCCGATGAAAAATATGAAAAACACGCCTTATAATAACGATACACATTGACGATAACGTCGAAAAGAGTGAATTGAAACCTGATCGTTTAAATGTTAGATGAAGTGCGTGTTGGACGATACAGGCAACTGTACCACCCTGAACAACTGATCACTGGAAAAGAAGATGCTGCAAACAATTATGCACGAGGGCATTATTCCATCGGTAGGGAAGTCATCGAATCCGTAATGGATCGTGTCCGAAGACTTACCGATCAATGTACGGGTCTGCAAGGATTTTTTGTATTCCATTCTTTCGGTGGAGGCACAGGATCCGGATTTACTTCACTGCTCATGCAAAAGTTATCCGACGATTACGGGAAGAAAAGTAAACTTGAATTCGCCGTATACCCAGCGCCCCAAGTGAGTGTGATACGATTAACATAACTTACTAAGATCTCCATACGATTTTTACATAGACTAAGTAATCCACTACTGAACCTGAACTTCGAACAGACTTAGAAGGAACATGGAAGTGAGTTTTGAACCCTCCTTAACGGACATTTAACTGTTGTAATACTTGACTATTCACATCTACCCTACGAAACACCTTACACTCTTGGTTAAGTTTATACTACCGGAGGAATAATGGTACATCGTGTACCAAGAAGGCAAAATGGGACTTTTTACGCCCAGTATGGTTTTTGTAATACAAGTCATAGGCGCCCAAGCAGAAGATGAGTATTGCAAGCATCCTGGGCGTAAAAGATCTTGTCTCGGTGGTACCCACGATATTGTATGTGGCAAAGCATGGTTTTCGCGACTTTGTTATGCATTTAGGTACCGAAGGCAGGCGTAAAAGCACGTGTAAACCATACATGCGTTACATAACAATTCATTACGTAACAAGGGCGAAAATTAGGCGATTACGAAGTTAAATTTCCCGTATGTATGAAGCGAGAGCTGCAACACACGATTCGTAATCACCTACTGCACTCCCGAAATACGTGTACTATTTTTACTCATATATGAACCAAATTGGGTTTCACGGAACCTGAAGGGAGTTCACCATTTTAGAAACTATGTCAATGGTCCGCAAAGTGTAACGTGCATATTATGGCAAAGCACTTTATACCGTTAAACAAAGAAAAATGTTATTCTCTGTTTTTCAAGAATCTGTTCAATTTTATGTGATGCAAGGAATACAAATATTTGTTTAACCCTTCCCCCCCACCGAAAGTCCGATTTTCAGTGCCTGTGGAGCGTGGTGAAAGTTTCTGCGGTCAGACTTGTTCCTTACATTTGTTGTGGCTTTTGGGAGTGACCCGCGTTCATTGTCGCCAAAGGGCCGACGTTTCGCAAACGTTGTAATTCGCTTTATCAAGGTAGACCCTGATAAAATGCGGTGAAAGTTACCTATTACGTGCTACGTCACACTTTGTCTTCCAGGGGAGGAAAGTAGTCACTTTCTACCTGTATAAAAATGGAGTTCGGAAGGAGAAGTATCGTTGGACAGCTGGTGGTATATCATTCTCTTGGGATCAATGGGGTGGTGGGTAGGGCGTTTTTACTAACAAATGCCTTGTAGAACTAAATGGTTTATAATAAATTTGTAAAGAATTTCGAAAAAAACGTCCGTTTTTCGGTTTCACCGCGATATCGTCCCTCGAACTCAGTTCAGCTTCTCTAAAACACAATTTGGTTCATATTGAAGTACGTTGAAAGAAGGCGAATATGTATCGAACACTTTTCTAGGTATCAACAGCTGTGGTAGAGCCCTACAACGCGATCTTAACGACACACACGACGATTGGTCATTCCGATTGTGCATTTATGGTGGATAACGAGGCTATATACGACATCTGTCGACGTAAATTAGGAATCGAAAGACCTTCATATGCCAACCTGAACAGATTGATTAGCCAGGTGGTTTCATCCATTACCGCGTCCCTGAGGTTCGATGGAGCTTTGAATGTCGACTTGACGGAGTTCCAGACGAATTTGGTGCCCTATCCAAGAATACATTTTCCTCTCGCCACATATGCTCCCGTTGTTTCGGCGGACAAGGCCTTCCACGAGGGCATGTCCGTTGCGGAAATCACAGCCGAATGCTTCGAAGCTGCAAATCAAATGGTGAAGTGTGATCCACGGGAAGGAAAATACATGGCCTGTTGCCTGCTTTATCGGGGTGACGTCGTTCCTAAGGACGTTAACGCGGCCATAGCTACGATGAAGGGCAAAAGTTGCATACGATTCGTTGACTGGTGTCCAACCGGATTCAAAGTGGGCATAAACTATCAGCCACCAACTGTTGTACCTGGGGGGGATCTAGCGAAGGTAATCAACTGCAGTAATTCAGATGTAAACTTTACATATTTTTAGGAGCGTAAAAGATTTTTCTAGATTTTTCGTTTTGGCCTCCACCAATCAAAGCGCGAGTAACCTTCATTTTAAATTCAAACTTAAAATGATAAAAAATGATTTTAAAGTCGAAAAAATAACGATAAATTAAGATACTGATATCACGTGTTAAACTGTTCATATCACTCTCATGTGTTAATGAAGGAGATCAATCTCCGAAAAGTTCCTTTATTTACTCGGGGAACTTTCTACGCATAGTTTGATCAAAGAGAATATAAATACCTCATTAACATTAATTATTTTCATGCACAAGTTATCGGGAATGCCCGGTAAAAATTGAGGAAATCTGTTTTTCAATTTTAATTATTTCGTAGATAAATAATTGCAACTCTACCGTAGGTACAACGAGCCGTGTCAATGTTGTCGAACACAACCGCCATCGAGGAGGCCTGGGCTAAACTAAATCACAAGTTTGATCTAATGTACAATAAAAGAGCATTTGTACATTGGTACATCGGTGAGGGTATGGAGGAAGGAGAATTTGCGGAAGCTCGTGAAGACTTAGCTGCTTTGGAACGAGACTACGAAGAAGTTGCGTTGGAATCACCTTCCACTCCCGATGCATCCATAGAATACTGATGATTAGTCAAATATACTCCGCCTTACTTACAATGGTCACCATCAAAGATTATATAAAAATGCTACATTTCGGATCTTTTAACGCTCCTAATAAAATTTTCTAACATTTAGGATATTATTGTATATGGTACGCTCAATTAAATTGAACATAGGATAGAAAAATGCACAAAACTTGAGTATACCACGGTTCACCACTATGACGTGGCAGAATTCAGCCGTCGGAATTAAGGTGATGTGAAAGTGCCGGAAGAGGACTCGTTTATGAAATTTTTCTGAGAACTAAGTGTACCGTATCGTTTCAAACTTGACAATGTGAACATGGAAGCTATAAAGGTTTTGACACCCATAAAATTTGAATTTTTTAAAAATTTGTTTACAGATGTTTTCAAAATTTGTAGTAAAAAATGAAATTTCATGAGTTCCAAGATATACCTCGGTGCCTCCACATCCACGTTGTATAGTTTGAAACGTCTCGGTACTCCCAGTTTGAAGGAAAGTTTCACGAAGGATTGACCTTTCGGATGCCACTTTCACATCCCCTTAAGGACGGGACTGCGGCAGTAATTGTAAATCTCCACAAAAACTCTTCCGTATAAAATACTTCGCCGAGTACAGGAATGCTGTAAACCTCCTGTTACGTAGGCACCCTTTGAACCTCCGGATGTAGGGAAAATGTCGTAGTCCGATTACCGGACGTTAGCCATGGAAGTCCAAATACAGACACGCGATTAGGAAACGCTTGCGAAAGAGTCGCGATTCAGGCTACCTGGTACGGCAAGTTCATCGAACAAGATGACTCCCCTGATGACTCTACGGCACATCGGAACGCCCCGGCAACACCGCCCTCACCTGGGGCCTTTTGCCATCAGCTATCGTCGTCGAGGTTAGGCAACGATCTCGAGTTTGGAGCTCCCTAAAAAAAAGTAGGTACGTACAAATGCCGAAAAGACCATTTCAGGATGTCGAGAATCACTGTTCACTGTGCCTAGCTTGAGCGGTGTGACTGCGCATGGGCGTTACCGTTTCGTTCGGCCGCCGCTTCGGAACTGCGTCGCTTCGGTCGTTTTCCCGCTACTCGCGTGTTTCCTCCCGCTTCGTATGCGCTCTGCTTTCTGCTCTCGTAAAATATATCCTTTTTCTACAAGATACTCTGCGTAGCGAATAAAATACAACCCCAAACAGGATTCGCCGTCAACAACCCATTAGGAGGTGAAATGAGGTAAAATGTGTTTTTACAAATTTCTACTTGCACGTGTCGCGAGCAAAGCCGCGACGGGGCATGCTAGTAATTAAATATTTCTTATATTTACTACATGAAATACATAACTTGCATTAATATTTAACCGCTACAGAAATCTTATACGTTATTATATGTTCAATAGTTTCAATCTTCCACTTGCTCTAATGCATAATGTAGCAGTAAGATTTAGGACACAGGTGGTATGATTTGGGAAACCCGTTTTTTAAGTCGTACGAGTTGTAGACTCTTCGAAACGTTGCGTTATTTATTTTCCACAGGTGAATGTCGGAACTTAACTCACAAAAGTATATCGGGAAATGTACTTAGGTATTGATAAAAATGTATAAAACATTTGTTTAATAATTTAGAGCAGATAAAAGTAAAAAATGTAAAAATTGTACGGTATAGACAACTCCCCTCTATCGCATCCACATCGAATATGAATCCGATCACAAAGAATCAGTTGGATTTCACTTATCACTCATCTCTGTCAGTATCTCGGTAGTTTTATTAATTCCAGATATGTTTCACCATTCACAAAAAATATATTCTAAAGATTAGTATATTGTGCGGTCTAATACTAGTTGACAAATTATCGATACCGTTTGGCAACCGTTTGGTTCTCTCGCCGTGTAAGCAGTTCATCTCAAAATTATTAATTTCCATTTCTTAATTTTCATATATAGTTTTTTCTAATTATCAAAAATGCTATCACCACAGAAATTCTTTCTATCAAATCCTTTTATCAAACCGGAGCAACTTTTCCTGATTTTGTCACATTACTTCGGACCAATCCATGAATAGCACACGATGACAAAAAAGTGTTCAAAGATTCGTCCTGCGTATCAAACTTGTTTTAAATGTGCAAAGTCGCTTTACTATTATATGACGGAATTTGTTTCACAGGTGGAATTGCTTGCATGTAGACAAAAGTCATAACTTCTTTGCTATTTTTGGAGGCTTAACTATTCGCAAATACGGAACCAACATTTAGTAAATGTAGTTTGTTAAATGTTTGCCTGGAAAATGGGACGTTTCCTTATCTATCTATCTATATATAAAAGAGATTATCGTCCAACCCAAACCGCTAAACATAGCAATGTGAAATTTAGGGGTTATGTTCCTTTCGTAACATAGGAGCTCATTGAGACAGGATATTTTGAAATTCAACCCCTAAGAGGATGTAAAGAGGTAGAATATGTTTTTATAATTTTCTTAATAACGTTGAAGCTCGATGACACATCGGCTTCATTTTTATTTCAAAAGAGTACACATTCAAATGCCCGAAAACCAATTTCAGGATTTTGCTGTATCTAACCCCTAAGGGGGTGAAAAGGGGCAAAATATGTTTTTACGAATTTCTTAATATCTCTCAAGCCCGTTGAGATATCGACTTGGTTTTTATTTAAATAGCGTAAATATACAAATGCTTAAAAACCAATTTCAGGATTTTGCTGTAACCAACCCCTAAGCGGGTAAACAGATAAACAAGAAAGATTATAAATTTCAAATTCTACTTGTACATATCACGAGTGAAGTCGCGTCGGGGATGATAATTTTAAATAAGATAAAGGAAGACCATGTTCCATTTCCACAAACTAAAGTGAGACCGTTTATAATTCCAAACGAGAATTTCTATAAATATTAATACAGTTAAGATGTAGTTCATTACGCAATTTAGAAGCATAAAATTTAAATTAAAATAGTTCCGTACGCGTATTGTCAAGTCAGTAAAACTCGTGTATGATATGTAACAAAAGCACCACATATTATTCTTCAGGTAAGCCATTAATCGCAATCCTTAACTATTATTTGGCAAATATATATCCACTTCTGCGAATACCTGTAGTTAGAGTGTCTTACTTATTTTATCTTACTTATATAAAAAAATAAATGTAAAAAATTGAGGGTTCGATCTTTTGCACACTACTTTTGGTATAAATTCTACGTCAGAAATAAATTACGGTACAACAAAATAAAAAATAACAAAACTCTTTATATATTTTATTCGAAGAATTGCATAATTAGCACAACCGTTGAACAAATTTCATCTTTCCATGTGATCGTTTCTCATATATATTGAGATGTAATATATCTATAAAAAAATTTTTTTTCTCTCATGACTTTAATGGCACCGCGTGAATAAAAAATGTAGATGTATTAGTTTCTCAACAAATTAAAAATACGTTTATGGCGACACGATACGTTTTATTAAATAATTGTTTCGTACGAGGTGTAGCTTCTTGTAATAATACTTTTTCTAAATATTAAGGTGAATGAAAGGCGCTGAGAATTTTAATTGACGTCGATAAAATAATATCCATCTATACCCTTTTTGGCGATAACGCCACGTTGGATTCTCAAGTAAGAACATAAGCTGACGAGTCACGTTACCGATATTTAATATTTATGTTGAAGTCTATTACGCTCTACGTTGAGAATTATGCGATATGAAGCGTTCCATATGTCATTTCGGTAAAATAATCATAAAGGGGTCCAAGTAAACTGTCAAAATCCCGTAAATTCATGATTTTTGATACTCTAAGGGACCAAAGGCGCCATCTATGATGTTTAGGTGCAACTAAATTTTTGCTCTAAAAATATGCGTTAGCCACGAGGCAAGCCAGCATCTCTTGCAATCGATTGTGAAAGTATTTTCCATATTTTCCTCTCTGACTCTGTGATATTCCATTGTTATAGTATCCTAAATTCTTCGAGTATAATCCTGATACTCTTCATTTTCGATTCCAAGCATTCAAAAGGCGTGAAACATCAAAAAACATGCACGGACGACGCCATGTTGGTTTCAGTCCATGATAAATAAAAACATTTTTAATGAAAAATGATATTTCCTGAGGTTCAGGACCTACTTTAGGGCTTCCATATTTAGGTAATAAAATTTAAAACGAATCGGTACACCCAATTCCGAAAATACTTTAACGAACGATTTGACCTCTCATATGTATATATAGGCTCACCCTTTCATATCACCTTAAGACTTTTGAGCTAATGCTATTAATGAGATTGCAAACATTCTGTTAAGCTATCTGAGACGTGGGATTGTGATTTTATTCAAGTCCTGAATTCCCACATGTGAAACAAATCCCATCCAAGATTATAAGGGAAATCGCCCATAATAGAATTTGCGGAACTTGGTCCGTACAGCGAAGTTTCTTTTTCATTTTCCAATTTTTAGCGCGCAATGATATAATAGGATGATTCTCTTTCCAAAATGGAGGCTATTATAATATAGCAGTTCTCAGCGAGACCCTGTTTACTATACGAATACTGACAATTCAATTGTTTTGAAACAAATAAGTGAAATCACAGTAGAAGTATGGACCAAGTTTTGAAGGACATCTTTACTTAATTTATACCTGAATTGCTGTATCTTATCGAGCACAAATCCTTGGTATTTAATCAACGCGTCATTAATTTTACACATTCCAAATCTATCTTGGATTTCTCGAATATGTAAACACCAGAATCTGTATAGATTTGGAATGTATAAAACCGTCCTGGAACTTAGAGAACGATGTATAGCTTCTGATGATATGCTGACGAATTTCTAGTTAGAAGTTAACACTGACATACAGGGTGACAAAAAATAAGTGTATACAAAGTTGTTTCTATCCTGACACGAAAGTATTATTTTATTTGTACTCGTCCTTATTGTATCGTAACATATTGTACATGTTTTCGTTTTTCCCCTGATGGTCTTATATTTGACAACCGTTAAGAGACTACAACAACAATACTTTGATCGAGCTTACAAATTGAATACGACTCGAGAGTAGTGCAGAACCGATTTCCCGGATTTGATCACATTGTCAAAATGGCTAACGTGAATGCCAAAAATTTGGAATTGCTAAAACAATCATTGCGTCGGGAGGGGGATCGAATATCGGCGCAGGAAATGCGGCGAGTAGCCGAAAATGTTACGTGCATTTAAGATAGTATGAAAGACGCTGAGAAATTTAATCGTCGTCGATAAAGTAAAATACCCTTTTCAGTGGCAATGACATTTTGAATACTCAAGTGGTAACATAATCTGGCGCGGCCCGTTACCGACATTTATATTTATGTTGAAGTCATTTATAGTCTAGCTTGAGATTTATACGAACTGAAGAGTTCCATGTGTCATTTCGGTAAAGTAATGACGAAGAGATCGATGTAAAACTGTCGAAATCCCGCTAATTCATTATTCTAAGGACTGTTTAGGACCAACGTCGCCATCTGTGACGTTTTGCTGCAACTAAATGTATGCTCTAAAAACACGCGTTCGAGCCACGAGACAAACCATCCTCTTGTAATCGTTCGTCAAAGTATTTTCTATATTTTCCCATCTTACTCTGCAATATTTCATCTCTACGGTACCCCAAATTGTTCGAACTAGATCTTGAAACTCTTAATTTTCGATTCTAAGCGTCCAAGAAGCGTAAAACATCGGAAACATGCCTGGCCACGCCATATTGGTTCGAGTCCGTAATAAATAAATTTGTTATGAAAAATGAAATTTCATGAGTTTTAGGACCTACTTTAGGGCCTATATATTGATTTGGTAAAATTTGAAACGAATCGGAACATCCAATTCGGAGAATACTCTCACTTACGATTTGACCTCTCGGACTTCTGTAGGCTGACTCTTTCATATCACCTTAACGTCACCTGTATCAGTGCTAATAAGGATCACATCGAATCCGGTTGAATACGTCATTTCTAAAAATCTATTTTATCATTATTAATTGTTGATAATTATTTTATTGAATGAAACGTTGCGTACACTTCTGTTTTGTCATCCTGTGTTGTGATCGACCGAGAATTTCCAATTTGTTTAAATCAGTTGCATGTAATGGTTTTGCTCGTGAATCCCGAGATTTTGGAGAGTTGATATCTCAACGCCAAAATTCAATCTTTAAGCATATCGACGTGGTAATTTAATGACGGTGAAATATTGTACGAAATCTTATTGCAGTTCCATCCGTTGGCCATAAATGATGATAACACTTAACAGAAAATTGTTATTTTAATTACATTCTGTTATACGATTTTTAATTTACAAAATCCTTAGCATCTCTTACAAGTTAAATAAAAATAATTCGGATACAATAAAGTCACATTTACATACATACAACGTAATAGTTATAACATCATCCGATTGGTGAAATTTCGCTGATTTTCCTTAAACTTCGCAGACTTTTATATAACTTTGTTACGCGTATTTAATGCTTATCAAAGAAATTCAGAGGAACAAAACTTTGCTCTACAGGAAAGTCTATTACATTTCGTTACAGTTTTCTGAAAATATTCTAAATTCGCTAAGTCTGACTTAATTTCTGAGGAAAATTCTGAAATATCTCTCGTTATCTACGTCCTTCCCATACACGCCCCACCCTGTATACATTTAAACAATTCATTTATTTGATATTCAAAAACCATATAACCCGCACGATGTTCGAAATTCCACAAAGCATTTTCTGAATTTTTATAACTATCTTTATAGTGGGATTTCCTTGGATTATGCATAGTGATCACGAGCCCAGTATCTAAAGGATTTCTAAGTTACATATCTATCATGTATTTTGTTTAGTCGTCATGGGAAAGTCTCTAATGGAAATCCTTTAAGCTGAATGAATGATATGCTTAGAAGAGGCAACATAACTAATAGTTAATTCTGCTGAAAAATTGACTAATACAATTTCAGTATAAAATTGAAGATCAAAGAATGCTACTATGTAAGTGAAAAATTCACATGTAATTTGTAATTCCATTTCACGTTTCAAGTGTAAGAGACATCACATACAAAGTGAGAAATAGGAACAATGGGGGTAGCAATGAATAGTGCATTTATCTATATCGTAATACTGACATTAATTCTGGCGACCTAGAAATGTAGAGGAGTATTACACATTGAAATATAATAATGTTGGAACTCTCGCCAAGGTAATTGGCCGTGAAGTGATTCACCCTTTTGAATGGTCTATTACACATTTTTGTTTCCAGAAAAATTTTTTATCGTTTCGCGAACCCCGTTTTTAAGTTATGTATTTGTAAATTCTCAAATTTCTGCCTTAGCTATTGTTATTTGCAATTTTAAGTGATCCTCGCGCGAATCGTCACAAGATACTCACATTACACTTTCACAAGTGGAAATTATTGAAGTATTTTGATTGTGCAGATATTCTGCACTTGGTAGTCATGATTAATTATTTTATTCCCTTTATGACAATGACTAAAAATGTTTCTATCATTCAATAACCGAGCACCCGGATACCCATCGCAGAAGTTTCGTATGTCAAAGGCAGAAGATCTTTTTATTATGCATAATGTATCTAATGAAAGTGAAAATTCAACTTGGACTATATCCCTTTACTTTTAGACCTCGTAAATTTGAGATCTAACGTTGTATCCAGAATGAGTACTTTTTCGCGTACGACCGTTCATTCGTGTACTTTCTTCTAGTTCTTTTAAATTTTTGCTTAAATTAATTATTAAATTTACGCCCAAAATCGCTATCAAGCTGTGCATGGTAATCGTGGTGACATTGTCTCCAACAAACTTTCGTTCAGAAAAGACGTCGCCATAGAATATGCAGCATTGTAACCCATTGCAACGCATACTATTTTCTGAAAAAAGGGAAACCAACGTTTTTCTTTCACTCGGGACACAACTATTCCCAAATTTATAGATATCGTAACCCGTGCATCAATTTCTTAAGTTTACGTGTTTACTATCCCGGAGTAAATGAAAGTTTTCGGGTATTCATCCAATAGAAGGAATGCCATTTCGTTAGTCCACTTGACTTTTTTAGTTTCTGCGCCTGACGTCTCAATACTGTACAGTGACGGCTATGAATGCCTTCTCTTCCTGCACTTCCGGTACCAGACCCATAAGGGAGGCATTCATGTCCACCGGTGTACATGCGTCGGAACTGAGCATTTAGCTGCATAAAATCCTTCGAGGAACCAATTTGTCGCAGAACATTTATTAACAAACGTTATACTTCTGCATTCTCAATAAAATCATGACATGGTATCCTAACACCCGGTTACCGAACAACCGTATAGACGACTTTTGTGATCAATATTTTGGAAATGCGGTAATTAAGATAAATATTTCCTTGTATATAAAAACACCGAAAGAAAAGTACAAGAAAAAACTTAGGGCGACCTTTCTGAATGTCTGATCGGGAAATATGAAACATCGACATGAAAAGAAGCAGAAGGGTACTCGAGTTATTGACGTAAGGAATATTTTATCACTTGTCTGTTTTTACATACAACCAAGAACATACAACACTTTTTCTCACACTTCAAGGCTATTTCGTAAAAATATAGGAACAATATATTTTTATCTCGTGCTACTTTAGGTTATATCAAACACTTTAAGAGAACATGGGCATTTTTACGGTAGTCCAAACATGTAAAGAATTTAATTGCGAAGTAATGTATAAATTGTACATTTTTTAAAGAAATTGAATATATACCAGAAATATTTCAGAAAAAGTTTTAACACTTAAATAAAATCCTTGGATATTTTGATAGCTATACTTGCACTCGTCTTTTAGATAATATCACAGGATCCTTGGAAATCAAATCGAAATTGGCGAGACACAATTAATAAACCTTATGCTTGCTTTGTTGTATTTCAGAATTTTACAAAGAAATTTCAACGATATTCACCCTCTAAGGTAGCAGCTCGGGTGGTAACAAAACAATTGAACGCTATTAGCAATGAATTCAGAAGTAACTAAATAAATATTATTGATAAAAATATCTTTCGAAGAATGCGGGAAAAGAAGGATGTGGTTTTCGAGTTTGGTTTATCTTTTCTATGCATCGTAGCATCGATGACTATACCATTAAGGTGAAGTGAAACACGTCGAGAAATTTGATCGTCATTGGTAAAGAAGATTTATCTAAATACCTACGTTGCCGACGTTCGTTTTTATATCGACAGCTGTGTCAAATTGTATCGAGTATCGTATTAAATGGCATACTCCATCTGTTGTTTCCGTACAATAATTATAAAGAAATCGAAGTAAAACTCCAGAAATCCTTTGGATTCGTGGTTTCTGGGCCCTAATTGACTGCAAAAGGACACCCTGCGCTATCTGTGATTTCCGTGTCAACTAAATTTTCCCTCCGAGACCTCGTATTACGATCGTTCTAGCATAGAAGCGCGTAAGACACTTTTGTATTGAGTATCGTATTAAATGGAATACTCCATCTGTTGTTTCCGTACAATAATTATAAAGAAATCGAAGTAAAACTCCAGAAATCCCTTGGATTCGTGGTTTCTGGGCCCTAATTGACTGCAGAAAGACACCCTGCGCTATCTGTGATTTCCGTGTCAACTAAATTTTCCCTCCAAGACCTCGTATTACGATCGTTCTGGCATAGAAGCGCGTAAGACACTTTTTTTGCCTTTATCTCGTTCAAATACGAGTTTGTCGATTACCAGAGTGTTCTAAATTGTCGTACATTTGTCCTGACCCTTTCGTTTCTCATATTAGAGCCTTCAATAATTGAATATCGAACGAAATGGGCGAGCTCGACGCCATTTTGGTTCTGGTCTGGGCTAATTTAACTAATTTTTTTATTATAAAACATCCAAATTTTGAATGTGTCAGGACAATGCTTAGATGATCACGAGTCATGTGTGAAACTTTTAGACAGTTCGATCCAATACCCTTAAAAAAAGTGTCTTATTCGCGAATGATTTAAGGGGGGTTTCACTTCACCTTAACCATCTCGGTTTGTCACATTCCTCTTCGTTTTTCTCGGTCTACGAGACTACATGCTTTTTTGCATTCATACTTAATACGATATCAATGTCTCTCCAATTCACTATTTTTCACGGCAAATGCAAAGTTTTATTTTACGCCTGTAATGGAATCGAGTTAGCGTCTCAGTCCCTCTAATTGTTTGTGTTATGCACATAGCGTTTTCGGTTCTAAAGCCCCGCGAATTTTTAATCTAATGAAACAATGTAATCCGAGGATGGAGTCGATACCACGTTGAAAATAGTCTCACCTTGTTTTGATTAAATAAACTCTCAATCACGTCTGAATTCATCGCTACCGGAATAATGAAAAACGGGCACTCGTAACGAGCAATGTTGCCGTACTCTCAACATATCGAAACATGCGAGTAAAGGCATTACATGAATGGTCCGTCCCGATTTCCCTCTGTTTCTGTACCCTATATTTTGGCAACGTTGAGTGTTACGTGACAAATCATTCTTTCGAACTTCTTAGATAATCCTTGCTCTCGCTCATGGAAGGCATTAGTCAGCTAGAAGTCTCCGAAGGCGCCATCTCCTCGCTCTCGTTGACCTGGAGAGCGGATTGCGGAGAGGCCGGTTCGTCGAATTCACGAACGTTGCTCTCCAGCGGCTCGCCCTCCAACGACGTAGGAAACATAACCGCGGGAGCAAAAGCTGGCTTAACTAAATCTACGTCTTTGGCGTCCTCGTTTGGCCTTTCGGGTGACGCAGTCTGTATCACTACACGCTCCTTGCTCACCTCGCGCTCGTTTTTTGCCTCTACCTTATCTAAAATAGCGGTCCGAGGTGCGCTTATGTCCTGGTTAACGTCGCACTCAGTCAGGAGGGAATCCCCCGTATTAAGGTCCCTGGTACTCTCGCGGTTCAACAAAGTGTATGGGTTTTCCGGCGAAAGGACCAGCCGTGTCTGAAGATTACACGAGTCGGCCGGGGTACTCTGGTCGGACGGCCGAATTCCAATTCCCAGATTAGCCGCCAGAGGGCCGCGCTCCAGCGTCACCAGGCCCAGACTTGCCGGAATGCGCGCGCCATCTAGTGGCGGTAGCATCCGGTTTGGTTCCGTTCCGTGTTCCGACGAGTTGCAGTCGGGCACCGACCCATCACCGGTCAGCATCGAGGTATTGGAATCGGAACTGCAGTCCACCGACTGCTGGTACAGATCCTTGTCTTTCGTTCCGATCTTCCCGCTATGTTTCGTCTTCTGTTGCATGGATTTCGGATTCATTTGATTCTTGTGCTCTGCCGCTTCCGCATTGCTTATATTATCTTGCTTTTTCCACTTGGTGCGCCGGTTTTGAAACCAGATTTTCACCTGAAATCAGAAATGTAGAATTAATATTTTAGCAGAAATATGGTCGTTTCACGGTAATACATTGTGTAAACGAGAGAAAATAGGCATTTGTAGGACACGCGTGGAGTTTTCAGCACGAAGCGAAATAGGGGCTGAATACCATCGGTCCCGCGGTTGGCAACTAATGCGCGTTATCGAGCTCGAAAGTGAAAATGATAAAGACCTCGGTAGGAAAACCGTAGAAGCCCAATTTGTGCACGCGCAAGTATTGTTTCGCTCTCGCCGTTCTCCCCGATCAGAAATCCATTACATTTCGGACGCTGTACAAGCGTAGTGTACTAGAAACTCGTTACGCATAGTTCTAAACGTTTATTTAGTCAACGCTCAAGCCACGTCGTAAGATCACCGAAGTTAAGCGACATCGGGCGCGGTCGCCTACCCTACTTATATATTATAGATTATTATGAAACTTATTTTTACTACATTTTTTGTGCAGATTCAAAGCCTACCATCTCTTTCAGACCCCATTTGCTCTTAATGTTATAAAAACAAAAACTTCTGAAATCCCCATGGAAACACTTCCGTGTAAAATACTTCGCAGAGTACAATATTTTATTGTTACACTTGGAAGTTCTAACGGGCGCAAACGATCGTGTTTGTTATACGACTACCGACATTCGTACCACATTAAATGGTATAATAGTTTCAGAATGTGTGACGATTGTTTAACGGGCCACGCGTGCATAATGATGCACATAAGTGGTCGATAAGTAGGTGGTTGGATGTGATTGTGGTTGGTGGGTGGAAGCGGCTATCAGATCCATTACAGACAATCAGAAGCAATCCGCGCCGGCAACTCAGTAGTTCTGTTCTTATTGCACTGGCTTGTGCGCGTAATCTGTCTCATCCTTTACACATCCTATGCATTATCGTGGTTGTCTATTTTCCTGAATTACCTACCAGCTTCTTGGCTGTAAAATGCAGCACCCCGATCAACGATTAAGTCACGGTACAGCTTTTGCCCAATATCGTACATCATTGATCAAAGTTAGGCAATCAAGTTTGGCTCAGATATGGAATGATAACAGCGATTTTAGTAAGGGCGGACTTATTTGCAATAGTTGGGCCACAATTGATGCCCAAGTTCCGATCGCGGACAGTTGATATCCTCGAATCGGAATCGTTTGCAAATCTTGCCACATGATTATTCTCGGAGGCTGGATAAGACGTGCAAAGACAACAGAGTTTACTAAGGCTGACAATCATCTGCTACAGTTTTGCTATTATCAAGCCACTACTGGTCTAGTATTGCCACAATATTATTAATATAATTTACGTCTCGGCGGAGACCGGAAGGAGCAAATCGGATTCAGGGCCACGATAACGTGACATGATAAGATTGGGAAACGGAAGTAATCATCAAATAAATCTCACAAAGAATCAATGTTATAAAACCTAACCCTTTATCTTTAGCTTTACAAGAAATGTAATATTTATTTATAATTTTAAGGACGAATCCGATCCTCTTTTCATTTTCATTTTCGTCTAAGAATACGTTCGTGCCCGAGATTTCATGGTGTGCAATTAATACCTGACTTTCTGTTGATCGGTACTTTCATTCACCATTCCTAACCTTTCATGAATAGTGAAATGGATTTCGCCGCTGAACTTTCAGCCTATTACCAAGGGTTTCTCCTAACCTTGCGAGTGAACTTTATTCCATTTTGACAGCTCGGACTGCACTTGAAAAGTTCATAGTAATGCAGCACTTATACTGAAATTCACCCCGTGAGGGGCGCCGTCGAATGTCGTACAAGTCGTATGAAGGTTGGTCTATCATACGCCCAACGCTTGTTGGACTTCCTCAGGCCCTAAAGAAGGAGATGTAGGGCGTGGAGTAAGTGGCCCTGGCCGCTATGGCCATCCTAGCATTACGAAGCCTACCCAGCGACCGGTTGAAGCCGGCGCCATTGTCCATTTCGATCTTAGCTGATTTCCGATGTGTTTCCGAATAAAGATTTTCCCGTTCGCGCTAATTACCATTACCGTCCCGATTTCGTGCATTTCGCGAAAGCCACGTGCATGTACCGATCAGGCAGCGGCACTTAGGGGTCAAAAAAAGGTCCTCCCGAGGAGGGCGTCGTGCCCTGTGACCTACTCCAGCCGTGGAGTAGGGTCAGTTCTCGTATACATTCCATTACCCTGTTTTCTCCCTATCCAAGTGAGCTTTCGCTAGGGTGTTGTACCCTATGATCGGCTCCGAGCAGTGTGCCCAATTCGCGGGTCGTGTCCCTGTAATTTCGATTATTTTTTGTAATAAACTCCCGAAGGGATCGTTCACCGTATATCCGCGTTTATAATTTATTTTCCGTAGTTTCCCGTCCCGTGGACCCCGGAATCGTATCGTATCTCGCTGCCGTCCCGTGAAGGGCCGCAAGGTCTTCCCGGGGCTGCGTAGCCTGGAAGGTCCTGTCGACCGGGCCGGGTCTAAGTGCTCGGGCAGTGTTAGGTCCCTACCTAACGTTTTATTTTAAGTAATATTAAGAAAGAGACTAAGCAACGCGTCTCGCGCTCCAAAGCGCTCCTGGAGACATGCTCTCCCTCGTTCTTATCTCCCCTTTGTTTATCCGAGTACTTCCGCACCCCAAACTAGATGACAGCCCTGGGAAACGTCAAACATTCAGATTCTCTGGAAAAAGACACTTTCCACCTGTTTCCCCTTCGACCTGTCCCCAAGCCAATCACATGAGACATTTCCCTCCTCAATCTTAAAAACCCACCAATAAGCATCCTCCTCCGCGCCTAGGAACATCCTAGGTCAGTATAAAAATGCCCGCTCCGAAGGGCTCGCTCTCTGATCTACCGAAGTTTGAACTGTCTCCATTCTGTAACCTGCGTGCGAGGCACCTGTAACTCTCGGCGAGCGCTGGTTCCCTTGAGTTGACCGAGTCTACGAGTCGTTCCTGTAAAACCAAGAGGCATCGAAAATAAAGTATCTTCGTTACTTTGCTCGACGAGGTCTTTGACTGGTTTCAACCATCTGGAAGCGAGTCCCCAAAAACAAACTCACGAGGCACGGTCCGATCGACATCCTCGGGTAGTCGCTATCACTGCTCCCGAGTAAACGATTCCCGATCTAACAGCAGCCGGGCAGAGGGATTCCGCACTTAGAGCCCTTAAAGAAAGCGGAATTCCGGACAGGTCGAAGTACGGGCTTGACCTCTACCATTCGCAATCCACAGGGCGTACGACTGTTCGTCGATAAGGGAATGAGTAATTCTCGTCGCAGTACTTAATTTACTTAATCCGATCTGCCTAGCCACTCATTGTTTTGGGAGTTACGGTACAATGCGATACAACAAGATACAACGGTAAGGGGCACGACATAAGAGAGCAGGAGAGAGTTTCCTTCGACGATACTCCCGAACTGATTTGATTCGGTTATTAAAATTTCTACGTATTTGAATCAAGCCGATTTGTACTTACTTTAATGAGCTCTATGTACTTAATTTATTTAACCCTAATTTTGTATCGTTCAATGATGTATTTACCTTGTTTAATTCAAATTCTTTGGTCGTTCCTTACCGAAATCTGTCTGGTTCAATTAATTTGCATTCGTTGATCGTCATGATTGTATTTGTATTCACCTTAATTAATTAAAATTCTTAAATCGTGGATGACCGACATTTGCATTTATCTTAACTTGTTTGAACCCCTTTTCTCTGGACTGTTATTAGAATTGGTATTCATACACTGAAATTGTCCACCAATTTTCAATTATGTGAACTTATGTTCATCTTAATAAAAATTTCGTTGTTGAACGAAGTTCATGAACTACTATACTTACACATGTATTTGCACGACATACGAATATCATATAATTGTCCAAGGAAATAATTTAATGTATAAAATCTGATTTCGTGCACTGTAAATCGCTGCATATTGTAAGAAATAACGAAAACATTCTAAATGTATGTTATAGAAATATTCCAAATAGCCATTGGTTGTATTTGAATAAAGAAGATATAAAATATAACCTGTGTCTCGGTGACGTTTAGTAGTTTTGCCATATCCGCCCTTTCGGACGAGCTCAGGTACTTCTTCATTTCGAATTGCTTTTCCAGTTCGAAAATCTGCCTCCCGGTGAATGTTGTCCTAGCTTTCTTCTTCTTCCTATCCGCTTCTATGGCGTCTTCTGGTGCACTGAGTCGTAGCTCCATGTTCGCCTTTCCAGACGGGAGTGACTCTTTCGCAACGGGCTCAACCCTTTTCCGCTTCCCAGGGGACGATTTTGAGACCGACACGGCGTTATCTGAAATGTGCGACATTTCGTATAAGTAGTTTCTTCGTAATTGTTTAGAGAAACGAACACATTATGAAACACAAGTAAGCTGGAACTTTCATTTCTTTTCATTAACTTGCAGCAAAATCGTGGAATAATGAATATCTTCTGGAACTACTATAAAACTATATAATGAGAATTTATATTTTATATTCCACTTCATTGTCACAAAGATTGAAACCATTAACGTTTAACATTATTTTAAATATTAAATCATTAACGTTTTCATGGAAGATTTCAATGGAAACAAAAAATGGCGGACAACATAGGAGGAAAATCGATCAATAATAATGGGTAACATTTGATCATTGGGTGCATTCAGAAGAGACAACTGTTGAGTGATCGGTTAGTGCTCACCTGCTGAGTGGATACGTTCACTCAACATGTTTACCGATCAGACCAATCAGATCGCATTTTCACCAGAAATCGCAACATGTTCCCAACTCATCGGTAACTGCTTTTCTCCTCTGAATGCACCCATTTAATAGTATGCTACGCATCGTATCTTTCCCTTAACGTGAGTTGTCCTTGTGATTGATTCTTCACTTAATATATCTATCAATTAGATAATAATTATGTTATTATACGTAACCCTTATCACTCCAAGAATATTAGAAGAGCGTTAGAAATTGGCAGCATTACTGCCCGTTGGAGTGATAAAGGTTTAATGGTTCCAGATAAAGTGCAAACTTCACTGAAGATTTCTCTATCCTTTAAAATATTGATGGATACGTATGTATGTATTCCTGAGGAAAATCAGTTAATACATTATTGAGGTTTATACAATGTTCAACCGGTGAGTTCCAAAAACAATTTATTCAATAACAACCGTCACGTTGTAATTATGTCCGGTGCATATTTTGATACACAATTTCATTTCACATTTATGCATTTTTCATCAATACCGATTTTAAATTACCATTATAATATTTAATTATCAAAAAGTTGTGAAATCCCCACCCAAAAACACCTCCGTGTAAAAAGTATTGCTAAGTATAGGGTTGCAAAGAAATCCTTTATAAAAAACACTGTTTCTATCCTACAATGAGTTTCTGCAATAAAATAGTTTCTTTGCAGAAACTTATTGTAAGACAGAAACAGTCATTTTTGGAAGAGTTATTTTTTGTGGACGTTTCATAAAAATATTAATTTTTGAGGAGGACTTTTTTGCAGAAATTTAATGTAGGTGAGAAACAGTGATTTTTGTAAATACAATATACCGTAACATGTTAATTACATTATTTGTTACATGATTCAATGAGTTTGTTAGTTTATGTTTTATTCTATCATCTACATAAGAAAATAATCTATAAGAATAACTCAATTACGTCAAAACATTGGTCTAAAAATATAGCGCAGTAACAGTGTAGCGATTCATTATGTCAGAATGTAATGTAAATTACAGATTACAACCAAGAATATTGAATCGATTATAATATGATAATACATGCGGTAAAGCATAAGATATGATATTAACACATTTTTTCATTATAATATAATGTAACTCATTTTTACTTAATAACAAATCTTGTTACATTATAACGCACTCTATAGTACACAACAAAACAGTTTGCCAACCTTATGTTGTGTTAAATAATTACATACAATACGGTATTAAATTGTAATTTTTATTATGTGAAATTGTACAATACACATGATAAAGTAGTGGCACAAATATGTTCATTTGTAATCTAATCCGTCACCTTTATTAATGTGAAAGATGTAATAAGGATCAATTACCTTAATTCACATTTTAATACCGAATATAGCATAGGGCAAAAAGAACTCGTAGTCATGGTTGATACAGCACTATCCTTGTTGAAAAAGGAATCGAAAAGGCCTGTACTATTTTTTCCCACAGTGCATAAATTTCCTGTAATAACTAGTTGAAGCACAGCCAATCGATCACGTTCCCGAACGGAAGGCATAGCGCAGAGGGCATCGGTAAGGCTGCGTTCGGCTGCCTGTGGCGGGCAGAAATACAGAAGATGGAAGGATGAATGATCCGTTAGCATCGCCATTAAGCAGAGAGTTACAGACGATAAGTAAATATTGAATGTACATTGAACTTGTACATTGTACTCTTAACCTTATTAATGTAATCATTTCCTGAATCGTCCTGTATCGCACATTCAAAAAGAATGTAATTTAAGGATTTCATTCAATTCCTAAAGCATCGTAAAACAAAATTCAATACCTCGCCAAATAAAATGTTTTCAAATTGAGTTTCTAATATTTTCATTATTTCATTACATTTAGTTTTTAATTATTATTTGATTAGATAAAATAGAAAATGAAATAGATTTTACAGAGATAACAAATAATGCACTATACATAAAGTAAATTTGATTTCGATACTTGAAAGCATTGAGATTTGAATCTAATACTCTCTTTTGATACTATCTTTAAGCGTACCATTTGCCATATTGCTCTTCGGAGCGAACCTTTCAGATATATCCATAATTGTATTTTTTAGACTCGACGTCGTGGCCTAGGTACCTTGGATATTTTTTCCCCAAATAATTATCTCCTGGTTTAGTAAGCATCCTGTAACAAAATAAGTTTTCACAAAGTATTGGTTTATATATTGAGTTAATTTTTGCATCGATAATTAACAATACTTATCTGAGAATCTGGATCACGTTTAGTTTTTATTCATTTTCCTTGGGCTCAAGAACAAAATTGTTTCTTCTGTCTCCAATAATTACTTTACGTCACAAAATCAGGGAGGTTATAACCTCAACCCGTCACCGAACATAACCAAAGGCCACAGAGTTTTGAACAATTTCTATCATTTCATGCGTTTTAGACTTTTAAATTTACATTTCGCCCTAATACACGTTGAAAGTAAGACTCAATGTAACAGTTTCGAAACCATTTTAATACACATCGTGAGCTATCTTCTATCGTTCATACTCATGGACTACCCGTGCCATGAAAATACGGCTCGAGGAACATCTCGACTTTGAGTGCGTCGGTTCGTAAGTTAGATTTTTATCCATGGGCGATTTCACAGGTGAGGAAGATGGCGACGACCGAATATAATCAAACTGTCTATACTGAAACTTTAATTGAATAACTACATCGATTCGGACGATATCGGTTTCAAAAAAGGAGAAAAATTCAATAAAGCCACTCGCGTCGATTAAAAAGCTTCTGGAATCTTCTTACAGTAGTTCTGGCCGTTTAAAGAAAAATTAAATGCCCATTAGAGCGACATTTAGAGTAAAAGAGGGTAGCGCTCAGTTGACGCCTGTGTCAATCGACCAATGTACAGTCAACGCCACTAAACTTCTCTACCGCGTCCCTTGATATTATCAGTCATTCTAGCTATGATATTTCTATTTACTCCAAAGCATTTGGAAGCTATTCAAGATTTTTGGCGACACGTGTATTGACCGTAATACGCAGTGAAGTCGATAGTACAAATACCTAGTGAATTAATTTCAAATTAAGGAGAAAGGTATTTACCACACGTTTAGGTAAATAAAAATAAAGTTAAGTATACGAATAAAGGTAGATAAAAAGGTAAAACGGTATTTATCCGTACATCTTGCTAAGAAAATACAAAAAGAATTAATAAGTGACCCATAATATAATTATGATTAAATGAACATTACTTGGATTCACAATTGCGACCCACATCAATACTCTCGTATATCGTTTATATTTATTTCGGTATATCATTTCGTGCGGGACATTAATTGACGAACATGTATCGAGAGTCAATTTATTCTAAAACGAAGCTATTAGGGCCATCGAGCAGTGGACATCGTAACGATCAGCGCAATGACGTTTGTCGTACCATCGGGAAGATTCCGAATTTTTTTTATTGTTGGACCCATGCGACACGAACGATGGATATACATGCGTGTACGTAAGCTGGATCGATACCTAAGCAACAATTGAACAACACCACAACTTTGGCACAATATTGTTCATCATTGGCCAAAGTTAGCCAACTATGCCTGGCCCCCTTTCCGGAAATGATAACAGCGATTTTAGTAAACGCGGACCCATTTGCCATTGTTGGGCCACAGTTTTGCCATCATCGAGCCATTGACCCAGCATTGGCACAATATTGACTATAATAAATGTAAACGTTGAAAAAATATGTCCCACAAATGTTATTTACAATTGCTTTTACCGAACTTAAAGACTCATATTTGACTTCTCTATTCAAATCATCCGAAAAAATTCATGTATATTAGGAAACGAAGATTCCTTTTTTTCTTCGATCGACGGACCGATCTCTTGGCTTTGTAGTTGGATACATCATCTCTCGGTTATCTAGACTAATATACGAACTCCAAAAACGTGGTGTTTTTTGTATCATTTTAATCGTGGATTCCAGATATTATTTCAAATTGTTTACGAACTACCGGTATTTAAATATCACCAAATTGCAAATATCAGTAAATTACAGTGATCAAGAGGAATAAAGTAAACTTCGTCTACTACTATTATTAAAGTTGAGTGAAAGTGAATATTTTTTGTTGGATATCAACCTTAATCACAGACTGCAACCAAATTTTGACCACGATTTTTCCATGATACGATAAACTACTAAAACTAAAATATACGTGAAATGTAACGGCAATATTGAAGCGAATGAGGTTAAAACGTTCTATCGCCACATTTTTTTTTAAACTTGTATAGTTAGCTCGACTTCGGCCCAAGCTTTTAACTTTAGCCAAGGATTTTACCGATGTCTTGCCACCAATTGTATGTCCAGAATTGGCCAAAACGTATGCCATAGAATCATATCATAGTTAAACTTCTGGGATTATTGTTTCAATGAAATTGGACCATGATTAAGCCAAGATTTTGCCGAAGAATGATTTAGCCTAGTACCAAATTTGGGCCTCGGATTTTTCAACTTATCGTTCATTTCTAAATTCGAATGATTGAGGTATTACCAAAGATGTTGCCGAAGTTGCGTCATCATTGTACGTCCAACTTTGATAGCCAATATTTTTTAAATTCCACCAAAGATATAAATATATTTACCAAAGATGTTACCGAAATTGTGTCATTATTGTACGTTCAACCATGATAGCCAATATTGATCCATACCTTGCCATAGGCTAAGTCGTGGCGGAACCTCGACGATTATTGGCTGAGTAGCTTATTGGACCAAAGGGCCATGTTTGAGGTTCGTTTTTGAAACTCGGTAGCGACCAATCCTGATCGTGCAGGAAGTACGCAGAGCTCTAACCCTAGTTTTATCGAACTCGTGGACTAGACGGGTGTCGGAAGAAATTCTAGCTTAAATGATAACTATCGGTAGACCTAGCGTTAAGGTGAAGTGAAACCCCCTTCAAATCGGTCAATTCGAATACAACACTTTTTTCTAAGGGTATTAGACCAAACTGTCCGAAATTTTGACACATCACTCCTGATCATCTAAGAATTGTCCTGACACATTCAAAACTTGGATTTTTGCAAAAAATTTTTTAACTCAGCCCAGACCAGAACCAAAATGGCGTCGATCACTCATATTTCTATGAATATCTAATTATCGAAGACTCTGATATGAGAAACGAAAGGGTCAGGACAATTTTACGACAATTAGGAACATTCTAGTAATCGATTAACTCGCATTTCAACGGGATAAAGGCAAAAAAAGTGATGTATGCGTTTCTATGCTAAAACCATGGGAATACGAGATCTCGGAGTGAAAATTTAATTGGTCTGGAAATCACAGATGGCGCAGGGGGTCCCTCTGCAGTCAATTTGGGCCCCAGAAAGCACGAATCCAGAGGATTTCTGGAGTTTTACTTCGATTTCTTTATAATTATTGTACGAAAGTGACATGTGGAGTATGCCATTTGGTACAATATCCAATATAATTCGACACAGCGGTCAATACAAAAACGAACGTCGGCAACGTAGGCATTTAGAAAAATCTTCTTTACCGACGTCGATCAAGTACCTCGACGTGTTTCACTTCACCTTAATAAGTCAACCTTTTACGAGCCCTCTCGATTCCAACAACTCTACCCCAGAAATCCTTAGAGGTCCTAAATAACGGTCTCGAGATGTTTGTTACATTGAACTCCAATCGTATACCTTGAGTTTAAGAAGACCCTTTCCTTTGTATAAATGCGTAGTTATCATTTACACGAGTCGACCCTGCGAGGAGAGAGAGGGAGAGAGACGGCACGACGCAGCTTCGATTTGTCGAGGCAGCTTACCACACGCAAAGCAAATTGACTCTCGTGTTATATTAAGTGTGACAATCGATTTTGTAGTTGGCTAGGCGCGCCGCGTCTTTGTGTCGGGGAAAAGCAACAGCGTACGCGGGGCTCGTTTAAAGAGCCGCCGCACTTCGGATTCCCAGCGAGGCATTTAAATCGAGGAGGGCTCCGCAAGAGCGGAGGCTCCATCGTGCGACTAAATCGATCCGCGGAACTCATCAGGGAGTCCGTAATATACCTGGCATGCCTTTGAAACATTTTAGGCGGGAACCACCTATTGATCGGTTTCACCGACTCATCCAATACAACGTAACCCTATCGCCGTCCCGTTACACGCGCGCGCGCGTGTGTGCGCGTGTGTGCGCGGGTGTGCGCGGGTGTGCACGGGTGTGCACGGGTGTGCGCGGGTGTGCGCGGGCCTGGGCGCCAGGAGGGGGCGAGGGAGTTGATATACCACCCAATTAACACCCCTAAACACGGTACTGCCGTTAACTAGGCAGCCAGTTGGCGCGCGAGAGGACGACCCGGTCTCTTTTGCGGAAGATGGAGCCCTCGATCAAACTTTACCGCCAACGTCGGATTTTCGCGACACCCTTTAAGGAGAAACGGAACCCCCTCGAGTCCGTTCATTCGAACAGGACCCTTCTTTTAAGGGTATTGTACCGAACCGTTTCAAACTTTGACGCATGACTCGCGAAGAGCTAAGAATCATCCTGCCACTTTCAAAATCTGGATTTCCCAGGGAAAAACCAACATGGCGCCTAGCTCCCACATTTCGATCAATATACAATTATTGAAGGCTCCGATATGAGAAACGATAGCGTCGGGACAATTGTACAACGATTATAGAACACTCTGGTAATCGACAAACGGGATAAAGGCAAAAAATGTCTTACGCGCTATAATGCTAAAAGGAAGATAACGTGAGGTCTCGGGTAAGAAATTTAGTTGGCACTGAAATCAGAGATGGCGTAAGGCGGCACTCGGCAGTCAATTAGGGCATCAAAAACCACGCATCCAGGAGATTTACTTCTAATCGAATTTACAATTATTGCACGGAAACGACGTATCGATTATGCCGTGTCGTGTATACCTAAAATACCCAATATAATTCTACACGGCTCTCGATATTGATACGAACGTCGGTAAGGTAGGTATTTCGAACGATCTTTTCCCCGACGTTGATCAAATTTCTTGACACGTTTCGCTTCATCTTAAAAGGCCAAACTCCATTCGTTCAGCGTTGCGTGTGCGCGCGCTCGAACGAAGGACGCAACGGCGGAATGATCGCTAGAGATAGAGAAGGAGAGAGAGTATTAAACGTGTGTGGTTTGATGGAGGCACAAACGCGCGCACGCGCCGTCGTCTGACCTCCCCCCCTCTCTCCCTCTTTCTCTCATATACAGAGTGTCTCGATTCGCCTCCTATGGGCTTCTTTGTTCCTCGCTTACGATATCGGGCAACTTGTTACCTTCGACTTTGTCGATCCGCTCGTGCCCTCTTATCGATACGCGTTCGGCAGATATACGCACCCCTGGTCTCGCTGCCGTTTGATTCGCCTTTCGTTACAGTTGGATACTTACAGCGCTCTCGCAGCCACGCCACACCGTGCTCTCCCCTCCCGCGCCTCCTTCACCTCTTACCCCTCACCCCTTATCCCTTATCCCGCACCCCCGACCCGACCCTCGTCCGACCATCGCTCTTGCCCGTTTTCACTTTAATGCCCGCTCTCGGTTAAAATGAACCGTCCTATCACCGCTAAATCCGATCCTTAGACGGCTAATTTATTTCTTATAAAGTGATGCCTGAGACTGCGCCCTACCAAGGGACCCTCGTTCGCGAAAGCACGAAAGAATCTTCGCTCTTGCGAGATCGCTCGTGTTTCCGATAACGATCGCGTGGATTTCGGATAGTCAGCCTCGCGCTGGAATGTCCGGCCGAACACGCTGTCCCCTGGAATGGGCATTTGCGCCGGATTTGCAGCGGACGAGTATGCCTATAGATACGAATCTGCGGAGCGTTTTGCTAATGGGAAAACGATGCTCATTTACCTTTAACCCTTTCGTTACCTTGGACGGGATATCTCGCGACCCGATACTGGCCGATTAACGCTTTTGACGAGATATCTCGCGATCCGGTAGTAGCTGTATTTATTTCTTCCTTTTAGCTATACGAATAGAATTAGTTATAAAATATATTCATCTAGAATGTCAAAATATTGGTGCTAGAAAGCTAGATTATCGTCAAAAGCGTTAATCCGCTACTACCGGATCGCGAGATATCTCGTCAAAAGCGTTGATCAGCTACTACCGGGTCGCGAGATATCTCGTCAAAAGCGTTGATCGGTCAGTATCGGGTCGCGAGATATCTCCTCAAAAGCGGTGATCGGTCAGTATCGGGTCGCGAGATATCTCGTCAAAAGCGTTAATCGGCCAATATTGGGTCGCGAGATATCTCGTCCAAGGTAACGAAAGGGTTAAGCGTGGGCACTTCTCGAGGGGTTATATGCAGTTGTCGTAGGCGAAATTCAAGAAGTCTTTTTTCATAACTAAAATGTATTTTTTTTATCGAAAACAGAGCGTGATTTCATAGTACAATTATTGAACTTAACGTATCATTTTTTTGTCAAGATATATTAAAAAATTGGCGAGGTACGGCAATTCTCAGAAAAAGTTTTTTTTTGTGGGGACCACGATATCTCAAAAAGTATTTCACCGATCGGCGTCAAATTTTTAGGACTCATTCTACACACGGAGGGGTGCCGAATGAACGAAGGATTTTTTGGAATTCCGATATTTACCAAAATGGCAGAGGTTTTCCTGAAAAATCACTTTTTTCGTCTTATAACGTTTTTGTTTGTCCTTAGTAGAGCAGCAAGTTTTCATAGAAAAAAAGAATCCTAAAATTTTGTAGCCGATCGGTGAAATACTTTTTGAGATATCGTGGACACCGCAAAAAAAAAACAACTTTTTCAGAGAATCGCTATACCTCGCCAATTTTTAAATATATCTTGACAAAAAAATGATGTATTAAGTTCAATAATTGAACGATGAAATCACGCTCTGTATTCGATTAAAATATGCATTTCAGTTATGAAAAAAAATTCTTGAATTTCACTTATGACAACTGCATATAACCCCTTAATTATAGTGAATATAGAGTGAATATATAGTGAATATAGAGTGAATGACACTAAGGGAATCAACGTACGAAACGTCTTCCCCAAACACTGGTCTCATAGTTGTGAGTGCGGAAGGGAAATCTGGTCCACCCACTGGTGGACATCGCACGACCGCACTCAAGGGGCCAGGTGGACTGGGCGGGCATGACCCGGCCCAATCAAAAGGTTCTACAAAGCTCAATGTACAGAAATTGCACATATAGTCCAAGATCTGTGGCTTACAGTAATCGCTTATCACCCTACTCCAAACACGCTACTCAGGTTCATCCCGCTTGTACACACGATAAACCCGCTGGTCTATGACAACACAACAAAACTCAACTCAACCGAACTTCTTCTCGACATCCTTATAAAACTGAGGTCATATTCTAAACAGGGGGGAGTGAGTCCCCGCTGAGCCCAGGCTCTAAATTCAACCCCTTCCAATGGCTCCCCGGCCAGTTATCATTGTGGCCATCTCACAGTCGGCCATCGTCTGATAGGATTTACCTCATTCCGACGTACTAAACTTCGTCACGGCCATCGTCTGATAGGACCACGTTGTCTTCGCCGCTGTCACTATTGGTATCATGCGAGACTCCTCCCGATGGAAGCCATGGTTTCATCCGATCCACAGCAATGATTCTCTCATAGGTGCCATGCCTGGTCATGCCGCACAACAGCTTTGAAGACCCTGGGTCCACTAAAAGGGGACTATAGTTTCCAACTGGTGCCGGTGCTGATGAGGTTATTCTCTATCAGGGCCAGGTCGTTCTCCTTGTACCGGTGCGGTCGCTTCCTCTTCTTGTCATGAGCGGCCTTCTGGGTTGCTTGTCGTATTTCCATGAGGTTGTTAATGATGGTTAGAATCTAGGTGATCGCATTTTGCCAGAGTGTGTCACGTTCGCCCCTGGGTTTGAATCCACACAACAACTCGCTTGGACTCCTGCCTGTGGACCCGTTAGGCATGTTGTTCATCGCAAACTGTACTGCTCTAACTTGGTCATCCTACAGATCCTCCTCCAATGTCTATGCTAGAAGCGCCCCCAAAATGGGCCGATTTAGTCATTCAACTTGCCCATTGCCTGTTGTCTTTGCTACTGCGTTGAGCACACGCTGGACATCGTTCTGCGTGTAAAACTGTCGAAAACTCTTCGACATAAAAGCGCTTCCTTGGTCAGTGATTATTGTCCTTGGTAAGTCGTGGGATGCAAAAATGCCCTTAAAGTAATCTATCAAGTGTTTCGTTTTCGTTGATTTTGCCGTTCGGAGGAAAGCGAACTTCGTGAAGGCATTAATCCCAGCAATAATGAACTTGTTACTCCGTTGACTCTTCGGAAACGGTCCTAGATGGTCTATGTGGAGAACCTGAATGGGATGCACTGTCGTCGGGATGGGGTGAAGATAGCTGTCCTTTTTGCCCGCCGTCCGTTTGTTCTACAGGCAGGGTATGCAACAGGAAATGTGACGTTCAACATACTGTCGTATCCTAGGGAACCAATAATGCTCACACAAGCGGCGTAGTGTGTTCTCGACTGCGAAATGTCCAAAATCATCGTGTGCAGCCCTCACAACCTCATGTCTCATTCCCTTAGGAACCACCCATTGAGCGGTAATCCTATACACTCGACCATCGCGAAGGGCATAGTTTTTGTAGATTTGTTTGTCAAAGTCAGATACCTGGCTCTTCGATCATGTTTCCCGTATCTGTCGGGTCTTATCGTGAGTTAATTGACTAGACAGCACTGAGTCAGCCCTGTTCAATCCACATGACGACTTCAGTCTCCGAGGTGGAATCACACAATCCAGGATTGTAACTGAGAGCATCGGTATAATTCACCGATCTCCTGGGCGGTACTTCACCGTAAACTTATACTCTAGTAACTGCAACTACCACTTCGCAATCCTTGGTATAAGCTGCTTCTTTTCATTTGTAGTTTTGAGAGCGTTGCAATCGGTTACCACCGTAAATTGAACTCCCAACAGATAGGAACGGAATTTCCTCAAGCTTTCCACAACAACTAGTGTTTCCGATTCATATGAGCGATATTTCCGTTCACTATCTGTGGTTTGGAGACTGTAGTATGCCATAGGGTGTAGACGCTGCTCCTCCTGCATCTGCAGGAGGTTGCCCGCTAACCCCAGTGCTCTGACGTGTGTGGGAACCTAAGTTGATGCGGTCGGCTCAAACAGTACCAATGTTGGATGCGTTATCAGTGCTTTTTGCAACTCTTTAAATGTCAAAGCCTCTCGCTCACCCCAACTCCAACGGCTTTCCTTCCGTAATAGAGTCGTCAATGGTCTGACAATGATGGCGTAGTCCCTACTGAAGTAACGGAATTATCCCGTCAGGTCGAGAAACTGTCTCACTTGTTGGATCGTTTTCGAAACCGGAAATAACCCCACCACATCAGTCTCCTGTCTACCTGGTCTCACTCGGCCTTCCTCAATCTCATAACCCAAAAAGGAAACGGACGTCATAAGAAAATAACATTTCTCGATGTTCAGAGTCAACCCCTCCTTCCGAAAAACGTCAAGGGTTACTCTAAGGTTTCGGAGAGCCTCGTCCACGGTCCGTGCGTGCAGTAAGACGTCGTCTAGGTACACTGCCACAATTATTGGCACTGGTCGCAGCATCTTGTTCATAAACCTGTGCAATACTCCAGGAGCGTTGGTCACCCGAGAAGCACTCGATTGTATTCCTATTGTCCAGACAGGGTGACGAAGGAGGTATATTGTTTGGAATTTTCTTCCAACGGAATCTGATGGTTGCAAGCACAATCGTTGAGCTTTGCTAAACCTTGTGAAGGTATACGAGCGGCCCAAGTCAACATACGCTATCGAGGGATGGCCATTGACTTGGATGTCGCCGGAAAATGTTTGGTTCTGAATCTCCGTCGTGGCGTCTAGCTATCCAACCGTTCTTGATTCCATAAGTTTCTTCATTACGTGGCAACCAGCTTCTAGGTGACCCCATCGACGGCAAAAGGTACACCTCTTACAGCTTTATGACCTGGCGTCCCACATATGAAACACGTAATAACATATTCGACCCTAGTACGTGATCTTTTGTCATTTACCTCGGAAGCGGACCTTGATAATGGCTGATTCCTCGAGGTGCTAGGCATGTAAGATCTATCCAGTCGACTCTCTGAGTCTCTAGAGATAGAAATAGAGCTCTTCCGGGATTTCGTGATTGCCTGGCTTTGCACCAGATTTCACTACCTCGTCCTCAAGTCCCCCGATGACACACGACACAGCGTCCTTGCCGAATTTTTTCCCATTGGTCAAAAGTGGTTTTCTTATAGAAATATTCAGCGTAGCTCTCGTTTGGACGCTTTCGCTGGAGCATCAATTTCCCAAGAGTCTGTTGAAGGTCTCGCGCAGATGGGAACGCAAGCTGAAACTTATCCTTCCATTCTTACCAGGTGAAATGTACAGTGGGAAGTCCCTTGTACCATACCTCGGCGAGGCCACGTAGTTTAGCCAGTGCCACATAGATGGTTATGTTTTCGGAACATCCAAAAACCTCGCTTAGCTCATCCACCTTGCGATACCAATCCTTTGAAGCTTGCTCCCGGTCTGCAGGATCAAAAATCGGAACAACCTCGCCTCTCGCCGATTACTAGTATACAAGTAGATATCTGTTGCTGTTTGATATGTTCACCAAAGCTTCCGGAACGACAAATGAATAATTTCTTTCAGGTGGTCAGATTCCTGAATCATCCTCTGTTTTATAGTAGTTTAAAGATCCCTTGTTTTCAACGATAATAAATCTTAAATAAACGAAAGTATTCCTTCAGCTTGCTCAATTTTCCTTCGTAGCTTGGTAATGACCAACTACGTATACTTTTCGTTCATGGTTTAATATAGTTCATAGAATCGTTCAATTTCTATATCTTTTAACAATGATGTGTTTCGTAACTTTGAACTCAGGTTGATATTTAGAACGGGATTGAGCAGCTTAAATATACCGCCCATCATAGCCTTCGGAACATTGTTACTATTGAAATTATAATCGTAATTGAAAATTATAAACGCCTAAAATCGCATAAATAGGCAAAGTGGCAACTGCGTATGTAAAATGGCAAATTTTGAAGAGTTTCTATGAGGACGCGCTTCGCTTATCGTCGATTGTCAGCGGTCCTCGAGTAGTTGTCTGCGATTGCGAAGAGCGCAAACAGGCTATTGCGACCGAGCCGCGTTTTATTTTGAAGCGACTTCAAAAGAATAAAACGTCACGCTCGGTAACATTTCAATTATTAACTGTAACTGCTCGCGCGATATAGCTAATCGCGACCGCCCATCGCCTTGCCATTTTTTGTACGCCTTTCATTTCCTTCTTGCAATATTCACTTTATTATTAGTTTCTTTGATCTCCGGTTTACCTTTGTTGCGGTCTTCTATCGAACTGACAATGGTCAATGGAGCTCGGTAATCTGGACCGGTCGAATCGGCCTGTTCGACTCAACCGTTTCCCTCCGCGAGGAGTTTTAACTTTTCCCACCGAATCGCGGAAACGTACTGAATGAAACAATACCGAAAACTGTATTTAAAACATGGTTCGCACGTTTCAAATCCTTTTTCTTCCAACTGCTGAGAAGAATCACCGAGATAAATTATTGCTCGGGACAATATCGAGTTTATTAGAGGTGATAATTCCGCCCTGTTTCTTGTGATGTTGCGTTCGCTGTTAATGATGTTAAATAAGGGTGCTGAGAATAGATGAATCATTTTAATACACTGTTACCTCCCGCGTAACAGAACGTAACCTCCATACATCCTAGACAGAGGACGACTTAATCCTTTTTAATTAGACCTCGCGATCCCCGATTTCTTGGGACACCCTTCGAACCTAGTTAAATACTAATACTGCTTCGGGCACTTCTATTTTAACTCTTTAGGTCGAAGTCTTAATATTCACTGTACAGCACCTAGTTAAGGAATCCCGAAGCATAGGTCATAAGAATTGAAATATACAAAGCCTAGAGTTTAGATTACGATACAGTGGAACTTCCGCGCACGTGCAGACTATAAACTTCGGAGGGAGTTACAAACAATCAATGACCCCAAGAACCTTCTAAAAGCAATGAGAAACCAACTAATAAGGGACTTTTTCTCCCATTGGACCTTTGCACTTCCCCCGCCGAAGTTTCAGTCCTCGAACGCGGGGAAAAATTCAGTATTTAAACTATCCCAAAAAAACCTCTCGAGTTCAATCGTGCAGTTATTGTTACTCGACCGGACTCAATCAGAGGGATAGTTCTCACCGGCCGCTGCCCCAAACTTTTCGCTGGCCACAGGGAAGATTATTTCCACCCTATGATAGGTCGCTGCTGACCCGGACTGTCGTCAACAAGCGTCCACACGGTCCCAGGAAGGGACCCCCTGTCGGACCCGAACGAAGGTTTCGGGTAGGCTGTTGATGCCTCCACCATCGCCGGTGACCCCGTCCCGTCTGCGGGCTAGCACATCGGATACTCCCCACACAATGCGAGGTTCCAGGTCCACAAAAACCAGCGGACAAGGCGCGGCTAAGCGACCTGGCTCCTGGAAGGAGCCTTCCGAAACCAAGGTCTCTCCGTTGCCTCGCGGACGACACGACAGCTCCAGGGTATCGCCTCCACGGCCACTCAGGCTTCCCCACACACCGCTCGACAAGCCCGACGCCTCCTTGCACACTTAGCCCCGTAACCAGGACGGAGGGCCTCGAAGGGTAGTCTTCCTAATAGTTTTCGTAGCCGCGAATTGACTCACCCATGCCTCCGGACTGTCCGTGCAACGAGAAGTGCCACGTCCGTGACTCCAAACACTCCAAGACCACGAGTACCACACCTGCCACACTTAGACTCGGACCCAGGACAGTTTCTTCCAAGGTTAATTCCTCACTCCTTATTAACCAGCGCGCATAAGACTGGGTGTCACGAACCTAATTAATTTAATTAAAATAACAGCTTACTACTTAGTTCTTTCATTAGGGTATGCCACTCATTAGCCTTACTCCCGCCGGATTAAGCATGTGAACGAATCGCGACGTGGATAGAAATTTTTGAAATTTATTGAAATCTAAACGTTTTGTTAACTTACCTACCATCACATGAATTTGTAATGTGGTACTTGTCTTAGCATTATCTGCATAGTATATAATATTACAAGATTTTGTTGTAGAGATATATTATAGTGCTTCAAACCACGCTATCATGGATTCAGAGGAGATACTTGACGTGAAAAACAATAATTAATTTCCGCCCACGAAAAATGTCAAATCCTCTACAAAACTTTGGACACAAATTACATCAAGAACGTGTACAAAATCATTACTCCAACTGTTTGCTAGGCATCTTCATGCTGACAACAAATGACTGCCGACAACAGCAACGTCATTTAGTGTTTAATGTTTAAATGATACAAATGGTCCGTCTTCCCCCAAATTGTGCTATACCAGAACATCGCTTTTGGCCGACATGCATACAAATATTTGTACAGGTAACCCTCCTACAACACGGTAGATAGGTTTCTAGAAAATGCCGTGCTATGAAACCGTGTTATATAAGACTCAGAGCCAGGACAAAAAGGTGGGATTACGTTCCGAAAACCCATTAAAGACAAACATTTTTCCTTTTAATTCCACATAAGCAACTTCATTTTTATTAAAAATATAAATGTATGTATAATACAAAACGAAAAAAAAAAGAACAAGAAATATTATTTTCACGTAAAGGCACTATATTTTATTATTCCTTCCCGTCATTATTTTAAGGTAATTTAGGTTTTAAATATGTTAAACAAAAATCATGTTATCCAGTACTGTAGGAGTACAGGGTTGCCCAAAGGTTTTCGCAAGTTTCTTATTGTGTTAGAGCGAATCGGTGTTATATTGCCGTGTCGTAGGAGGGCTACCTGTATATGAATGCTCAAAACGTCACTTTTTCCAAAAATAATATGTATACTTACGAGAAAATACCCGGAGCAGTTCCAAAGTTAAAAAATAGTAATTCATAGTAACTCCGAAGTAACTTTGATTTACTCGTAGGTGGGTCACGGTGACTCCGAAAAAATAAGTTGCTTTCTACTGGACTGATTAGAAGCGACCGACGGATGTAATGATACAAATTCTTAGCATAGACGTCAAAACATCCCCCCTCCCCACACGTAACATTGTAGCAAAAATGATCAAAGAGAGAACCACGTGCATGTTCTAGATTTAAGCAATGATGCACCCTCTTGAAAGGTCTGTAAAAATTACAAATAAACAAATACAAGATGATATTCTTGCTGAATAAAGAAGGGCCATGAAAAACTCGCAAGTAAAAATTGCAACTAAAAATGTAAACATTTTTCTTCCAAGTCGAATATGCAACCAAAAATTTCAACAATTTTTCAGCGTACATCTTTATACGTTAAGTACTACGATTTTTTCATAATTTTTAACGCTTTAATAAAAAAAAGTTATTAAATGAAAACTAAAAATCACATTTTCACCTCTAACTATCGTCACAACAAAGATGCAGCGATGAATCTTCAGTAAACTTGTTTATTGGTAACAAGTTAATAACTAATTTGTACTACGTTTAATTTGGTATAGGGCCACTTTTCATATGTTTATGCGGCTACACCCTTTTCGATAAAGAATACATTTTTTAATATTTTCTCCGGTTTTTTATGATGTTTTTGTAATGCCACTTAATTTATTCACGAACTTATTAAACAAGCCCAGAGATGAGCTTATGTCTTTAGAATTGCCGTTATTAATCGAATGAATTTGGAGACTCGATGGACTCCCTACCAAGGCTTAGAGTTGCAAATTAAAATAGCGTTCTTTTTAAATATCCACGATGAACACAATACAAGTCCCCAATAAGGTAAAAATAAACGATATACTGATAGATGATAAAATTATCCTGCAGATAAAAGTTTTAAAACTGCTTTTGTCCTCGTATTTTTAAGGGGTTATATGCAGTTGTCAAAGGCGAAATTCAAGAATCTTTTTTCCTAACTAAAATGCATTTTTTAATCGAAAACCGAGCGTGATTTCATAGTACAATTATTGAACTTAATATATCATTTTTTGTCAAGATATATTACCAAAATTAGCGAGGTACAGCAATTCTCCGGAAAAGTTTCTTTTTGCGATGACCACGATATCTTAAAAAGTATTTCGCCGATCGGCTTCAAATTTTTAGGGCTCATTCTATACACGGAGAACTGCCGAATGAACGAAGGATTTTTCGTAATTCCGATTTTTATCAAAATGGCAGGGGTTTTCCTGAAAAATCACTTTTTTCGTCTTATAACATTTTCGTTTTTCCTTAAAAAAAACAGCGTTTTCATAGAAAAAAAAAAGAATTCTTCGTTCATTCAACAGACCTCCATATGTATAATGAGCTCCAAGAATTTGTAGCCGATCGGTGAAATACTTTTTGAGGTATCGTGGTCACCGCAAAAAAACATTTTCAGAGAATTCCTGTATCTCACCAAATTTTACATATATCTTGACAAAAAGAAATTATATATTAAGTTCAATAATTGTACCATGAAATCACGCTCTGTGTTCGATTAAAAAATGCATTTTGGTCACGACAAAAAATTCTTGAATTTCGCTTATGACAACCGCATATAACCCCTTAAAGTTCTACTATAAAAAGGCCTACTATAAAAAAAAAAAGCATTTTGAGTGACGGTGTGACGTTGATCGGATATCCTTACGTCAAGAAACTCGGTAGAGTTCCGAGCCAAATACACATTTGAGCGAGGAAATCCCAGCGTCGAGTGCTGAGTAAAAAAGCCTGTATTCAAGGAGTTTAATAAAATATTCAAGTTCCACCTCCGCAGGGTAACGATATGTTCCAGCGTGACATTTACTTTGATATAAAAAACAGTTTTCACAATTGCATAAAAATCTTACCCTTCGAAGGAGTTCTGGCCCGCTTCCTGGGTAGAGCGAGTGACGTCTCATCCGCGGGAGCCTTGCCATTTTGCAGGTACGACTGATGCGTGCCTCGGTGAGGTACGTAATGAAGTCCGAGCGAATGGTGATGCAGGGACTCCAACTCGGGTTTTCGGAAAGTCAGGGGAAGCATCTTGGAATACACGGAGGATTCATTCGCGTCGAAGGAATCGCGAGGGCTTTGAGTCCTGGAGGTGGTGCTGAGATTGAGTGGCCGCTCGTCCTCCTCGCCAACGGATACGATGTCTTCCAACGAGGAATGCTCGGTCTTGGCGATCTCGTGGCAGTGGTGGATCGATTGTTTCAAGATGGACACGCTACGGTGCAATTTCGGGGACAGACTAGCATCCGAGGACGGTGACCTCAATGGAGTCGCAGGGCTGGGGGTGCAGGCCTGCGACTTGAGGGATCCCTGAATGGAATTTGGGGTGTGTATCGACAATGGCGAGTACAGGGCCAGGGACGTTCGAATCAAAGGATTCGCGTTAAGCCTCCTGGGCGTAGGCGCGAGTATCTTCCCACCACCCATACCGTTGTGGTCGTTCGTATTTCCATAGGTTGCTCCGACTTCGCCCTTAACGATAAACTTATCGTTATCCGAAGACTTATTCCAGCCGAGGATGTCGCCGATCCCATGGGGCGTAGGCACCCTCGGGGGAACCGCGTAAACGTGGTTGTGCCACGAGTTGATTCTTACCGTATTCGTAGCGGAATTGGCAGCATTTGCGTTACTTCTGCAGCTCAGCAGGGTATTCCGATAAGTCGGGGCACCGAGAGCTTTACCAGGCTCCGGCAGAACGTCCTCCGTTTTGTCATTACCGCCATCCGTTTTTCGACCGTTGACGTCGCTCTCGTCCACGGATGATTTCAACGATTGTTGCCCGTTCGTCCCTGGTTCTTCTCGTTGATGCCAGTGCTCCGATTCTTGCCTTTGTTGCTGCATAATTCAACGTTACCGTCCAGGATCCCGATCAAGGAGGCGGTTTGCGATTCGACGTTACGATTACGCGGTAAAGAGGTGTTTAACCTGCGAGAATCTTCCCGCGGTCTTTAAATCAACTTCCATCCATCCGATTTGCCTACGGGATTAAAATGCATAATTGACGACACGACAAGGATCACTTCCCAATCGATCGCCGCCTCTCCTGCGGTGTCCATCTTCGCGACATCAATTCCCCGGAGTATCTAGCATCAATCGCATCCCGGAGAATATCGTCCGCAATCCCAAATAGAACGCCGTTAAGTCGCCCCAATCGGCATTCTACAAGTCGCCAGGGCATTAATTGCTACTCTGTCCCATTAACGTTCTTTTTATGTAATGGTGATGACATTTTTATCAAACCGATTATTACCATCCTCCGGTGTTTGGGTGTAACGTTAGGTTTTATATGGAAATGAATCCTTCCTTATGAAAATGAGATATCGTGTGCTTAGAGTGCGAATAAATAACCCGTAATTTCTTTAAGAATGCCGTATCAATTTTTCGGTTGATGGCGGCAGTTCAAGCCCATTAAAAAATGAAAGGAGTTCAAGTTGATCACGCTTTATATCTGATTCTTCAATTGAAACTTCGTACATTATTCTTCTTTCTATCGACGGTAGTTTTTTTAGCAGGTCAGCTTGCTTTTTTATCAAAGACTGAATGTATTTCTAGGCAAGAATGGATCACTGCTCATATTGCACGTTAAACGATTTTATTCGCACCATGAACGGTTAAAATTTAATTTTTGCAAATATTTAGCGATAATCGGTAATACCATCTGCAAGGCAAATAACTTTTCCAGAAAAAGAGACTTTTGTGGTCAACGATTCAACGTCGAGACCATCTCATTTGTTAAATGCAGTTTCGTACAGGTAACGCGTTGTGTACGCAACGGTAATGGACATCCGCAAACTGCTTATCTTTCTCCGGTTAGTTTGTATTCCATCAAATTCTGCCAGGAATTTTGATATTACTGTCATAAACCATTATAGTTAAACTCGGAATGTGGTCGAACAAAACTTCATTCACCAGCGTACGTAACAGCAATTCCCGTTCCCACGATACAAGGTACTTCTTTGTAACGTGTGAAATTAAACTGAAAATACCGATATATTTCAAGCATTAAATACTTTAAATGCACATTTCGGAATAAACAGCCGTCCTTTTTATTCGAGAATGACGTTTAGCACCCAAAAAAAGCCAATTGCCGTCCTCCCGTTCGTTCGTACTTAATCGATTCCTAATTGAAGATTAGTACCCAGTTCCCGTCAGGTGATAAACAGTCTCACTTTCAACGCGAACGGGCAAGATTCAATTCCTTGTGATATTTAACGTCGATTAGGGAATGTTATATTCGCAGGAGGAAGAATTAGTTCGATTCGTTGATTCTTCTCCAGCGATGGACACACCAAACGTATTTTCGTAAGGTTAACACTTTGTGCGTTACGGTTATGAACGATATTTATCGGTGCGTCGACTATTGTCCTTTGGCTCGACCAACGTTTAATTAACTTTTAATCAAGAAATTAATCGTTGCCCCTGCACGTGGCAATCGGTTCTGTCGGGGATGCGGCATGCAGCGTAGAGTTCACGAATCAAGGACTCACTTTTCAAGGAAAACGGTGTTCATTAAGTGCGTCTTTGTCCATCCTCCCGAAACGTTCCGGCGTAAACTTCCATTGCACTAAGTTTAATTCAGCGCTTCACGCTCCGCAATGCCCTTAATACTTAATGATTATCTCGCACACGCGCATTATCACTCGAAAAAAGGTGATGGCGTCAACAATGACGCATTTCATCGGAAGTATGCGGCAGGTTTCCTTGGTTTTATTCAAAATCGCCAAGCATTTCGCGGCTTTTCTGTCCCTCCGCGGTGTCGTGTCCAAAACGAGAGCACTCTCCAGCTCGTTTGACGGTATCCGCCAAAGCGAGAACATTTGGTGGAGGCACCGCAAAAGGCGGGTCGTTCCACGCGAGCATCGAGTCTCGCGGTGAAATACCATTCCTCCGCTTACATATCCTCCGTACATTGAAACGCGTTAACGTCACATCATAGTAAACCGCCCCGACACGAGCGATTCGCATTACCCGGCGTCATGAGTAATCAAGATCCACCTCGACGGCTCGCCTCTGTCTCCCTGTCGGTCTCCGATTCTCCTACCACGGAGTCCTTCATTTTAGCTCGGCCTCTTCCGTCCCCTCTCCGAAACGAGGTCTAGCAATTCGGAGGAGGCGATATCATCGACATGGCCCACTCGCCGAGCGAGCCGCCGTTTACCGGCCCGATTAGGGAAGATGAAACGAGTCCAAACGACTCGAATCGTCCATCGACCGAGGAGGCGATCCCGGGTTCGCCGCGGGTGCATACGCGCGAGGGTAATGTTATGAAGATACCTAAATAGCCACCATCGCGACCGCCGCCGCGATACGGCGTGCCCACTAGCTCCGCTCGCGGGAGCCAATAGCCGCGCCGAAGCTCGGGCCACGTGCGCACGCAACGATCACTAGCACACTCCGGCCGAGCCTCGAGCCTGTCGGTCTGTCGGTCGGTCGGTCGGTCGGCCGTCGACCGACCGGACCGTGATGAGAGCACGCGTTCCTCCGCACCGGAAGCGAACCGAGAGCTCGCGGCCGCTCCCGACTGCCCTCTACTGCGGCCCCGGTGCCTGCCGTGCCCGCCGAGCCCGCCCCCACGTGGGGATGTATCGGAAGCGCGCGTGTGTCGGCGGAGGGGACGCGCGGCGCGCGCGAGCCCATTGACGTCCGATTACTAACTGATTGTCCCAAGATTTAGGGTAGGCGGCCGGGCCGGCGGGAGCGTTACGCCGCCCTCCGCGGAGTGGGGACACCGAGACACGCATTGGCGGGAGCAAGCGCAATTGTACGGAGTTTGATACGATGCTCCTAGCGGAGACCTGCCGACGCCGGGCCAAAACGGTCTCGCGGATGCCTCGCCCGGAGGACGCTATTACGGGCTGGCGGTCCACTAGGAGGCCGGATAGACCTTTCTCGACACCTGCTCGCGCTGCGTTCTTTCGAAGGGTTGGGGAATTCCCCATTTTTCGAGACTATTCGCGTACATTGCGTAAGAAAGTGGTTTACCGGAGAAAATCCTAGAAAACTAATAAATTACGTTTTTGATGTAAAGAATGCCGCGGGTGAACGATATACGGCTTCTGCTGGGGTATAAACGTTTTTTAGCACGTGTGTAAACAAGGAAATATTGTAAGGGACGATGAATTAATTTGGCGCTTGTATTTAAAATTCTTTAGAATTTTACGTTTTCAATATGGCGGGTTTTACGGATGCACGATATATGCGTTCGAGAGGTTAACGTCTTTTACCGCACATATAAACACGTAAAAATTGTTAAGAAATAATTCATTTGCCGTTTGTATTTAAATTTCTTTGACTTAGTTCTGTTCGATATTCATTTTCTAATTGGATTTGTTATTTTCTATTTAAAATGAAAAGGGAGTAACGTCCTTTGCGCTCGCGTAGAAAACTAGGGACGTATTATAGGTTGTAATATACACGGAGAAAACCACGTATATTACATGAGGTATTATACTTACCCAACCCTGGACCCCCTCCATGCGCCACTTGTAAATCGGCCTATTGTTTTCGGAGCTCTGTCTCGTGGACGCTGCTCTTCTTAAATTAACATTTGATCGCTCTTTTACTGCATCCCGAGGGTAGAATAAATTATGGATTATCATTGTAATTATTAATTAAATTACAAAAAAAGGTTATATCGCTTTTGCTCCATAAATAGTACAAATTAACCACTTGTTGAACACGATAAAACAATCATGCCATTAAAAACTGAAACTAAATATTTTTATCAAATCTCACGGTACATTTTGTTTTGCATCAAATATGTGTACACCTGTTTAAAAAATGATCATTTTCCCCGAAATCGCCCATTTGTACAAATCAAGTATCAATATCGATAATGTTACTTTTACAATAGAAGGGCTATAATTGTTATTTATATTCGACCTACTACAGTTATGAGATCAAGTGTTGCCGATAAATTTATAATATTTTAACCTGTGTGCCAATGGCCGCTTAAAGTAATGAAATCAATTACCGCGAGACAAGTACACAGAAAGCTCGATTAATAATCGTTTCCATAATTTGGAATTGCCAATATATAATATGAATGTAACAGGGAATAAAGTTTGAAAAATATCCAACAATGTATCTTAGTATAATGTTTTCATAGTCCACTATTTTCCTTACTTTGTGGCCTTCGATCGATTGTATAAGTGACTAATCTTTATTCTGAACCATTTAAAGGGTTATTAACCGCGGTACCGAACTCATGTACGAATGTTTTACATACTCAGTTTGGATTAAGATACATTGTTACATATTTTTCAAACTTCATTAACCTTTCTTTCTTATTATGTATTACTTTCATATTATATATTAACGATTAAAAATTATGGAAACGATTATTAATCGAGCTTTGTCTGTACGTGTATCACGGTAATTTATTTTATTATATTAAGAAGCCATCGGTACACCGGTTAAAATGTTTTAAACTTGTCAGCAACATTTGATCTCATGCCTGTAGTAGGTTGAATGTGCATAACAAGTTTTACCCTTTTATTGTAAAAGTAACATTATTACTATTGATACTTCTGAAGGTTTGATGTAGTTTGTTTTTCAAATAAAGGAGATAATGACATCTAATTGTTTCTAGTAATGTTCGTAGTATTTTTTTAAGGTGAAGTAACATCAGTCTACGAACTTGTCATTTTTTTACACCAAAGGTGTTTTTGTTGGAATTTCTCCTCTTATTGCAAAGAGATACCGCAATTATATCGGATTATCAAAAGACAGAAGGGTGTGATATTTTAGAAATATCAATCGATATTATTTTTCTTTAGTAATAATCAATATATATATTTTAATAATTCTTTATTAAATAATAGCTATTAGATGCAATTGTAATGATTGGATTCTATTCTATATCAACGATTGATACTTTCTTTCGATACTGCCTCATGAAACATATCGATTGGAATAATATTCCTTAGAAATGAAATATTTATTTAATATTATAATGAATAAAATTAAGTATTTGTTTAATATCATGATTATTAGAATTAAGAATACTCGTGCTGAATGTAAAATCAGATAAAAGATTGAACTAACACTTAGGCCACTGTTGAACGTACTTTTCTCGAAACTACATTCTTTAAACTGGCGGGCAGAATAACTAAAAAACTAATCAACCGATCAACTTCGCACGAAACTCATTCAATTCCTAATACATTTCTCCACGGGATGAAACTCTAATATCAACGGTATTATTCACTTGTAACATTTTTATCAGCAAACTAAAGACGATTTTTTTTGCCTACAAGAATTCATTTTTATTCCAAACGCTAAAAGTTTGTCAATTTTACGAATATTCTTCATGAAATAGGTTAACACCCTGTGCGAACTATTTAGTTTTAAGAAAATATTTTACTTTTGGCATTCAGATGAATGTGACAGGTGCTACACCGCCCACCGACAGCCGCTGTGCTACCGGAAGTGGCTGAGATAATTATATCCTATTTGCAGATACATAAAGAAAATAAAAAGAAAAAAATATTTCTTTAAATTTTAAGGATGCCTCTCCATATTAAAAAAAGAAACGATTTGAACATCAACAATAGTTTTCTTGTAAAAAATTCATGAAAATTGCTACCTACGTGTAATATGAAGATAAATGCTTATGCAGATATACGTTTTATATATGTCCGCATATTAAATAAGCAATTCAAACGTATTATTTGCGAACAATTTTTATTTATCTTCCATTATATCTCTGGAATCCAGGAACGTGATTTTATATTCAGTTTATATAAGTGAAACGTGCAAATGTAAGATTGTCAGAATCTATCTAGAAATGCAAGTTTTCTTAGAGGTGTGCATGTAGCAAATGCTTCATTACAACTTTAACGACAGGGCTATGGTATTGCGTCATCCGTCGTTAGTGTTGAAAGATATGGTAATTATGCATAAAAGGGTGATCCCCTCCGATTTTCATACAACTTTGATATGTGCAGAGAAGAAAGCAAAAAAATGCTACATACTTGGCTACCTTCGGTTACTTTTGGCTACTTTCCTAGCTCCGCCATTTTATTTACATTCAGACCTCACGTTTTTACTTACATTTTGGTGTCTTTATTAAAATTATTAAATTATTACAATATTTATTAAAATATGCCAAAATGTAAGTAAGAACGTGAAAAAATAAAACGATTATTAATCAAGCTTTGTCTGTACTTGTCTCGCGGTAATCGATTTCATTACTTTAAGAAGCCGTTGGTAAGGTAAGTGTACCAGTGGCCGAACATCTAAGAACGTCGTTCAGATTCCGATAAAGATTTAACATATAAAGACCGATACGAGGTACAAATGACTTAAATGAACGAAAAGATTAGGATTTCTAGTTTCCAAAACACATGCTATGTACATAGAAATATTGAATAATTTATTATTTGTGTCGCGAGAAGTAAAGAAAAGTCGAATGTACCAGGGTCCAAACAGCCATTATTTATTACATCTCAGTGTTCGAACACCAAGAGACGTAGATTACAAACGCCCATGGATCTGGATTTTTCTCTCAGAAGGCTGAAGAAACATTTCCAACAATTTCTTAGCTGCTCAGGGGCTTATCACTTTTATAATTTCAAGCTTAGAAACAAATAATCCTATTCAAATTCGCTTAGCACCTCTATAACAGATATCAAAAGCAATGTATCCCCTAAATTAATAAAATAAACAACTTTTTTAATATATATTGCATATGCTACAAGGTCTATTAAACATATATTATCAAAGAAGAATACTTACCGAGCTGTTTTTCGGATATTATTCTCTATATTATCCTCCTTCCTATTATCCTAGGGATGATGGTGATCATGGCCGTGTCGCCCTGGCACACCCTAACACACGATCGCTCAGTGAAATGGAGAAAATAAACAGAGGGAAACAAAATAAACGCAAACTAAGAGAAATACTGATTATTGGGATGATTATGAATAATTAGAAAACGATAATAAAACTACGGATAATGCTCCTCTACGTCCTGGGGGTGGGTTTCACCGATACTGGAATGTAGGTTAAGACGCCTTCGTCGATCCCGGTTGACTAACTTCTTTTTCCGGACCCCGAGTCCGCGTTTCTTCCTCGATGGACCTGCTCGAAGATTCCTTGGCCAATTCGAAATTGTTTCGATTTCGAACGGGCAACCGATTGGAAGAAGGCTCGTTAACCACTTGCGGTGCAAAGAAATTCTCGGTTGCGCGTGCCAGAACAGTCGAGCGGGAATCACCGCGGTGCGTTCAGGCAGCGTTCAGCGGCCGACGTGCGTAACACGTCGCTGACGTTCCGGTAACAAAAGCATGTTGACGTGCGTGCCACGTCTTTCCACCGCAAGTGGTTAAGGTGTTCGATCCCTTGGTGGAGTTGTTTCCGACTGTGAAAGCATCACGGCGGAACGTCCTCGTGCATGGGAGCAAGGGTGGCGAGCAAGGGTAACAATGAGTATTGCTGCTCCATAGGTGGAGGCAATGCGCATTTATCCTGAAGTGCCACACCCCAGCGTATAACGATAGACGATTAACGGTAATTCTTTAATTTCATTTAATTGGAACTTCGTAAAACGGCGATCCCAATACGGAATTACACAACGTTGTTACTAGACCACCCCACCACGCACGTCCGGATGTATTCGAACAGCGTTCTGATACAGGTACATTGTATATTTTGTCTGTCCCGAACGCGAAGATTATATCGCTAATTTTAGTTTTGCACGAAAATAAACAGCTGCATGAGATACTCTGTTTCTTCCTGAACAAGATAAGCTGTAACTGTTTCCAAAAAGACGTCAAAAGCTAAAAAGCTTAAATATTGACGGTCCTCTTACAGTTTTTTCGATTGCAATTACATTCATGAAATGCTTTATAAAGGGAATTACTTGAAGTGGCGTTCGGCCACTGGTACACTTACCTTGTACAGGTTAAAATGTTTTAAACTTGTCAGCGTCACTGAAAACAGACCGGATACATATGACAACATGCTTAATCCTAATTGTCGCCTAACAGAAAGGTATCGAAAGGTTTAATTATCTACAATGATTAACACTTTACCGACCGGCGAATTTGGAAGTAATGGCGATCACAGGGATCGCAAAACCGATTAATAGGCTTCCGGTCGGTAAAGTGTTAATATGAAATACAAGGAATTAATTGACTAATATTTGTAATGATATTGCTTAGTATTCAACTACGGTAACGGTAACCATCTACCTGGTCTTATGGTTCGAACTCCCGGGCCAGGAGAGACGACACGACGGTATAGGTTACAATTAGACGGAGACGTGAATTTGCGCCTATAACGATTCGAGATCTCTTCTTCCGAATTAATTTGAAGGTCTATGTGTAGGTAGGTTTCTTCCCTTTCTACGTCTAGTTGTGCTCTTTTTTCTGACACCATATAGAGGTTCCGTGAAGCTCGTGCGTCTGCGAGAGACGTGGGCCGTGGGTAGCCGCCTAGCGGCCGCGGCGCGTACTACTCGGTTGCCGCCGCGCTGCGGAGCTCATCCGCACTGTTTGTGCGAGTCGTATGCCTCGGATGCAGGCGCACAAATCCGAGGCACACGACTCATTACAATTACTATTGATACTTCTGAAGGTTTGTTGTAGTTTTTTTCAAATGAAGGAGATGACAGCTAGTTATTTCGAGGAAGGTTCGTAATGTTTTCGAAGGTGAAATAATATCAGGCTATGAATTTGTCTTTTTTTTTTATACAAAGTGATAATGCAATTATATCGGATTATCAATGGACAGAATATGTGATAATTTAGAAATATCAATCAATATTCTTTTCTTTTTCTGGAAGACAAACTGGGTACAAAGCCCAAAACTAATTCCGCGCGGACTCCAACGATACACGGACGTCTACTAGCCGGGCTGGTCGATATCGATAAACCGGGGGGTCATCAACGAAACACAACAATCGATATTTACCCGCGGTAAAAGAACTCCGAGCGAAATAAGAAAGCGGCGGTAAAAGTCACAAATTAATACCTCGTATCCTATCATTAGGCGCTACGCGGTAACGAAAGAGAGCGGAAGGTGGGCCGCGGGTCGAGGAGGGTCTTTCGGGTTACACTTTATTTAAAACTGCAGCAGAGACGGACTTCTACAGAAACCTATATTGGGTTTGCCCACCAAATCAGTCGGAGGCGGAAAAGTAACGCCAGCAATGGTAGTAGAGTGGCAATCGGTAGCACTGGCGACGCTCGGAGCATTCTAGACGATGAGCCCCAAGGATCGGCAGGACCACCGAATTTCGGAAAAACTCTTTTACGGATTCCGCGACACGCCACCTATTAACGGCGTTTTCGCTAGGTCTTGGGAAGGATATTGCGGCGCAGTTAAATGCCCGAATTTCTTCTATTGTAGATTCCGTCTGTTGCTCGCTAAATGGCAATTCCTTCCCAAAATAATTCTTCTCAACTCGAACCGATAGGGACAAAATATCAAATCTTATCGGCCTCGAAAGCACGGTATATAACAATCCCTATAATGAAACTTATAAACACAACAAATACTTGCAACTAATGATCGCCCAGAATGACCCCGGGAGTCGCCAACCGATGCTATGATAAAATAACCAAATTCGGTACTTACCGCCACCGCTCCGGCCCGACTTGTGAGAAATCTTGTCCATATTTAAACCTGTTAACTGGGTGTAACGAAATTTTTCGTCATAACAGAAAGACAACTCAAATGGGCATGACGACTTTTTTCGTCATGGAAATTAGGCGAAGAAAAAAATTCCCCATTGCGAAACGAGTTGTGTACAAAAGTTAATTCCCCGATTAATAGGTTAATGGACACAAATCTTTGAACACCTTGTATACACGATGTACATTATAAAAGGTTATTAGTTCATATTTGTGCTAAATATTATTACAACTATTTCTTACTATTTAGGGTTATTCTAATGAGTAGCTCTAGCAAAAAGGCAGATTGAAATTACTAACCTCAGAATTACATCCTTATTGTATGCCTTCGGAATGAAAAGAAATAATAACGACCAGGCTGTGCCTGTGCTAATTATAAAAATGAATAAGGTACCGTTACGCAAATCCATTGCATCATAACGAACCATTAGCAGACCTGACCTCTAGCGGCGAAAAGGAAAACTAGTGTTCTTACTAACCATACGGTTGTATTGTACCGGATTATATTAAAGACCTAAGTAGACAAATATGTACTTTATTGATAGTTCATTTCATAACTTAGCCGCCAGTTTCATATATAGTTTGCTCTTAATTGTTCTATCTTAACTTTCAACTATGCGATATGCATTAGCGTTCGCATTCACATGGAGGCGTGTATTATCATTTAAGTATAGAGCCCGCTGCACATAGAAAAATTTATAAAATAACAGACATGGGAAATCAATCGCAAGCTTGCTATTAAAATCATCCCAATCTCGCTTGCGATACCTCTTTCTTTATTGTTTTCTATGCGTGGCGGGCTTATATTTCCGCCAAGTGTGACATACACACATGTTAACATACGCAATGCACCCACAAGTGCATATTCGTGCGTTCGCAGGTGAATGCGCGTAAGGTACAGCTTTTCTTTCAGTTATCTACATGGACGATCCTTATAATAGTTTACTTTAGTGGATGCCTTGACAAAGATAAAGCGTGTACATGGCTTAATCTACCAACGCGTTATTCACAATTCGGCATATTCGCTTGAGCATGAAACTAATACGATTTTTCGACACAATTCCATCCAAGAAAATGGAAGGCCATTTCAAAGTGCTCATCGTTACTGTTTAAGGCAGATCCTGTTACAATTATGTGGTTCTTTGTTGTACATTAGATCACCTAATTCCGTAGTGAAAACGATCATATAGTGCCTACGTTCCTTATCGGTACATGGTTTTAAACTCATTGAAACATTCTTGCTTTAAGCCGGAGTAACGATGTAGATGATAAAAATTCCTCTACTGCAATCACAATTTACTAAGTCCGCAAATTAACCAAGTTTGACAGTGCTTCAAAAATATTAGTCCGATTATTCGCTAACAGATTGTAACTGTACTTAGTATCGAATAAGATAAACGTAATCGTCTCTTTTTACGGTCCATGGTACAAGAAAATATTTCTTCTGAAAGTTCCTTATTTCAATGAATGAAATACTTGTCTAAAATATTTTCCATTATTGCGCGAGGGTAAGGCAGATCGTTACACCCATTGGAAAGTGCAGTTACAGCCTTTTCGGTTAATACGTAAATTAGCTCATTAGGTGCACGGATGATTTATAATTTACAAGACGAGTTTGATGACGAGCCATGCACGCTTTCTAGAAATGCTTCGTCTAGTAGAAAGTTTACATCGTAAGTCCTCTAACGTTAAAACTTGGAACTATTTGTACTCGAAGATGCCTGTAGCGACCGGCAGTCGTTTATCGAGTGTAAAGGGTTAATACCCGCAATCCTTCCTATCTTTTAAATTAACAGATGATAATATCCATCTCGGAACATACTTTTGATGGCTACTGACAACATTTATTAACATTTTGTACATACGAAAGGGAAAAAATCCTGAAACAGTACATATACACAGACTTACGACTTGTCAACATTCTACTAACTGGTATTTCATTGCTTTAAAACATGTCAGTGGTCTAAAATAATGTTTACAAAGAAGAGCTTAAAGAAATGATATCTGTTATGTTTCTTATAAAACTCGAGGATAAACTTAAATGTCCGAAAAGTATTACTATATAGTGGAGACATACTAAGTGTTCATTATATAAAATTACGCGATATCAACTTAGACGATATATACATGAACATATAACATTCCTTAAAAAGAAGTGTGAATCATTCATTGTTGTACCGTACGCCCGTCAAAAGACATGATACTACTTTATAAAGATATTGGAGTGAGAATATAACTAAAAATGTACACAAGTCACTGAAGTTATAATTATCTAATTTCTGTTCTGGGAAAATGTGTCATAAGTTTATTATAATAAACATGTATCGATTATTTTTATACATATAAGGAAGGTATATCAAGTGCCACGCATATACTTAACCCCTTGCCGTACAAATTAGTCCGGGGAAATCCGAACTAAAGTGATCCTGAAAGATTTTCGGAAAACGAGTCGAAATTGAGAGGAAAGATACTCGTAGAACGAATTAAAAAAATTCTTTTCATAAAAAATCGTGATCACGAGAGTCTGACTCGCGATGTTCATGTTTAACTCAACATTTTTATCGCGAGTCAGACCAATGAAATTACTGCAAGGGGTTAATTATATGTGCCTTTCATCGCGTGGCCCAACATGAACTTCACTCTGTCATACATAAATAAGTGGAATGCTTAGTCCACATATACATATACGGGATATCCAGAAATTCGGAAAACCCTGCGCCATTTTACTTCAGCATTATTTATTAGCTGACTTACGAGCCAGGTTAATTCGATATTAAAGAAAAAACATAACCCCGTTACATGTAATCCCATTGTCGATGGGTTATGTATAACAGAGATGAACGGGGAGATGTTTCACGCCATTGTCGAAAAGTTACACGGCTCCCTAGCGTCGTGTAACTGCTTTCAAAGGGGCGAAATGTTCTCTATCGGTAAAGAAAAACGCGTCTGCAGATTTCAAATAGAGCACAGCATCGACAGAATTAAGTTATCACCTTTTCGTTGTTAGTATCAGGGTCAACGTAGGTTGGGAAAGAAGACTACGAATACCAAATAAAGTTGTTACGCTTGGATGATTGAGATTACGACGCAGCACCCACGTATACCCTGTTTTACCGATGACGAAGATTTCTCCCCTTTGAAAGTAGTTCCAATTTTTACAGAGGTGTAACAGGTGTAGAGGGCGCCAGCGGGCCGTGCCTCCCTTTCAAACAATGACGTGAAACATCTCTCCGATCATCTCTGTGTATAATAATGCTGTTTCTCTTCTTACTATGAATTTCCTGATACCCTGTAGTGTCTAAGGACATGAAAAACATGGTGATACGATAATTAGTGACCGATCCCTAGACTTATACGAGTATGGTTTCTGCAAACTTCAAGATACATTCTTGTTAGAACTCGGGTTCCGCGCAGGAGGTCAATAGTCTCGTAGATCCTAATCAATCGGATCTCATTAATCACGAAAAAGATACAGCACTATTTCAAGGCACAGGACAGTTATCGTTGTTCTTGTTAGCGTAAACCGTGTAGTGCGCTTGCATAGAGAGCTGTTGATTGTTGCTTGGCTTTAAAGGGATGGAGCAGTGAATGGCATCTGGAAATCGCTCGTGATACCGTTCCAATCGCAGGTACTTCACAGTGACCAAGTGTCCTAAAACATTATTCAATTCCAAGAAATAAGCCCAACGTTCAAATTGTACAACAATTGTCTCGACACCCAAATGATGTTTTATAAATACCATAACAACTATATAAATAACAAAGACTCAGGTGATATAATTTAAGGTGAAGTGAAACCTCTCTCAAATCAGTCGATTCGATTAAGACACTTTTTTTAAGGGTATTGGATCGAACCGTTTAAAACTTTGACACATGACACTTGTGAGCACCTAGGAATTATCCTGACACTCAAAATTTGGATGTTTTAAAAAAATTTGTTAAATTAGCCCAGACCAGAACCAAAATGGCATCGAGCTCGCCCATTTCGTTCGATATTCAATTATTGAAGGCTCTAATATGAGAAACGAAAGTGTCAGGACAATTTTACGACAATCTAGAACACTCTGGTAATTGAGAAACTCGCATTTGAACGGGATAAAGGCAAAAAAAGTGTCTTATGCGCTTCTATGCTAAAACGATGGTAATACGAAGTTTCGGAGTGAAAATTTAATTGACTTGAAAATCACAGATGGCACAAGGTGTCCCTCTGCGGTTAACTAGGCACTCAGAAATCACGGATCCAGAGGATTTCTGGAGTTTTACTTCGATTTCTTTATAATTATTGTACGAAAACGATAAGTGGAATATGCCATTTAGTACAATACCCAATATAATTCGACACAGTTGTCAATATAAAAATGGACGTCGACAACGTAGGTATTTAGAAAAATCTTCTTTACCGACGTCGATCAAGTTCCTCGACGTGTTTCACTTCACCTTAAAAGTTTAAAATTCCAAACAACTTCTGATTAAATTTATAGTAAGTCTCAACCAATCAAACTGCAATTCAATAATTTTAGGGATTTACCATCAAACCAACAGCCATGTAAAGCTCTATAAGCTTTACCAGCGTCTTCTTGGGACATACACTTCATGTAAACACATCCTTCTCTGCTGCCGCGATCTACTCGAATGTGGAGAATTCCAACAGCTTCTCCGCATTTTTCGAGAATCGCATCCTGTACTTTGACTTCCCAGTCGTCCTCGAATTCACTTTAAAAAAAGGAATAATGTAAAAACTCCGTTACGGTACAAATAATTAAAAGGTATCTATTTTTGTTATCGAGGTCATGACTCAATAAATAAATAAATAAATAGCTACGTGCGATATTTGTTAAGACACAGTACCGATACAATTCAACGATAATCATAACCAATATGTCAGGAATTTAGAAACAAGTAGGGTAAATCTTATGAAAATATTAAGGTGATATGAAAAGGTCGTTCTATATATATATAAAACGTCAAAATATTTATAAAAGTTTTCTCAAAACTGAGTGAATCGAATCATTTGAAACTTCAGCGCATGATTATGAAGGCCTTAAGGAAGAACGCGAAGCTCGTGAAATTTCAGTTTTTCACAAAAAATCTGATCTTAGTTCTAGTCTAGGATAAATAAACTATTTTTTTTTTAATGAAATTTAAGCACCGTCATTTTAAAGAAACCCACACTCGACGTTTTAAGGTCATATGAAAGTGGCATCAAAGAGGTCTCGTTCATGAAATTTTTCTACAATCTGAGCGTACCGAATCGATTCAAACTTTACAATAAAAATATTGAAGATATACGGAAGGTCCTGAAACTCATGAAATTTCAATTTTTGAAAAATTTGTTCATAGATATTTTTAAAATGTTATAGAAAATGAAATTTCATGAGTGTCGGGACCTTCGTTACAGCATCCATATTCACGTTGTAAAGTTTGAAACGATTCACCACACCTAGTTTGAAGAAAAGTTTCATGAACGATTGACTGTTGAGAAGTCACTTCAACATCCCCTTAAAGAGTCTGCCGTTTGCTGCGGATCTTCGATTTCGAAATCTCTAACAATTCGCCGATGCTATCAACGTGTATTTGGGTATAATGCGTAACAACTTCAGCTAAAAATGCGATCAGCTACGAGACATCGTCATCGGGGCCTCAAGAAACTCAAGAAACGCAAGATCTCCGGAACGTCCATTTTTCGTCGAAACGGTTTTCAAGGAACTCTATACCTTTATGTAAATGTTCATCATTTCATTGAAAAATAATAATAAATATCAATAGAATTAAAACAGCATATTCCGCTTGTTCTCCCGGTTTCCTTCATTTGTTCTCATTAAACCTTTTATCGGCATGACGCATCATGGTTCAGCGTACTCTACCAGCTACTGTAGTATAAGACGAAGCATTTCCTTCAGGTGATATCAATTATGCTCGCGAACCGCATGTTCATCCAACTCTAAAGGCGGTGCTCGATATCTTCCTCTTTTTACGTCGACTGCTATAGTATATAGTATAGTATATAGTAATAAACCAGGATTTTCATTCAGGTGATAAGATTTACGCTCGCGTACGTATGCCTCTCCTACTTTGTAATGGCCGTTCTCGCTATCAGTGATACGTGTATCTCTCTTTAAATGCCCTCTCACTCTTTCGTGACACACGCTCGCGTATGGTCTCACCACTGTGTCTTGTGTGCGTGCCTTCCCCATTGAGGGCATTATGGGTAGACCATAAGATTGGGAGTGCGTGACGTAGGCCAGCGATAATCCACGTTACACGCCGACTCAACACCTATGACGTAACAGTGACGTCATTCGTTTTGTTTACCAATAGTGACCCCATTACTATTGAGAGCAGGAGAAAATCGCGGTAAGGGTGAAAGTGCAAGGGAGTCCGCTTGGCGTGACGTCACTGCTACGTCACAGCTCATGACGCAGCGTCTATTCGTAGTACCACCATGACTACTCTCCACAGCGCGCCAACGTGACGAAGTACAACTAGTAGCGGAAATTCGTTCGGTTTGTGTGATAAACGTCCTCGTTCACAGCTTCGCATGTTCACAAAAATGTCGAATTTGGTCATTCAACAGCAGTTGTCAGTGATGGAGCGCTAAGTTGACAAGGGTACAACTTTCCCTGTATGATCGTTTTTTTATTTTCATTAGTAATTCTGTGTAACAATGTCGTAAGTGTTGAATGAATAACGTCAGACGCCACGTTGGGCCGTCATGACAGATTCGTGAGCTGCCAATATGGATTTTTACTCGTTATTTATATATTTTCTGACACTTAATTAAAACATTTGGCTCCACAAGGGAAATTATATTTTTGGGAGGCTGTGATTTTATCCATTCAAGATATGCAAGGTACATCCTGTATAGACGTTTTTGGGTGCGAAATTTCCCCGCTTCAGCTCTCGTAGGTGTGAAAACGCACATAAAGAAAATAATGTAATATTCTCCTTTAAGAACAATTCTTCAATAAAATATGGTTTTACATTGTGCAATATGTGATTGGCAGCTATGTGGCACTTCTGAAGTTCTAGTCTGCCATCTGATGGTAGATGTCCCAAGCTCAAGACTTGAAAAATGCTGTCTGAGGCATTGAAAACCTGTCCTCCAATATTTTCGTAGTCATCAATGCCGAAATAATCAGTGGATGTGAAAAATGTGTCAACGGGTCCGTGTTCGTGGTGATGTTACAGTAATTGTTGGATTATTGACTTACAATTTATAAGTCCGTCATTTGCTTTTACAGGACACTTTTGATAAAGTGCTATCTTGATTTGTAGTGTATAATCCGTCAAAATCTGACCGGCTGTCACATTTCGTGAATATCTAATTTCTTCGAGTTTCAGTCTTTACTGGAAAATGTCATCCGTTTCGTAAAATGTCAGCTGGAAATATTACGTGATTTTCTCGCCTTGGACATCATTAATTCAAAATGGCTGACTTACCTCTATTGGGGCCTTAAGAGGATATGAAAGGCGCTAAGAAATTTAATCGACGCCGGTAAAGTAAAATTCATATATACCCTTTTTGGTGGGAATTGCGTTTTGAATACTCAAGTTGTAACATAAGCTGGCGCGTCCCATTACCGACATTTATATTTATGTTGAAGTCTTTTACAGTCTACGTCGAGAATTATACGAACTGAAGGGTTCTATATGTCATTTCGGGAAAGTAATGATAAACAGATTGATGTAGAACTGCCGAAATCCCATGAATTCATGACTGTTTATATTTTGACGAACGAACGTCGCCATCTATGACGTTTAGCTGCAACTAAATTTTTGCTCTAAAAACACGTGTTAGTCGAAAACGTACTCGGACCACGCCATGTTGGTTCTAGTCCATGGTATGTAAATAAGTTTTTGATGAAAAATCAAATTTCATGAGTTTCAGGACTTACTTTAGGGCCTCCATATTCACGTGGTAGAATTTGAAACGAATCCGTACACCCAATTCAGAGAATACTTCCACGAATGATTTGACTTCTCATATATACATATAGTCTGACTCTTTCATATCCTCTTAAAATTATGGATAGTTCGTGCATTATTTATGGCATCTACGGTCATACATATTATCATCAAGAAATTGGAACCAACTTTAAAATACTTACATGTCTGGGTCAAACATATGCCGGATTTTTAGGCAGGGAGTAGGTGAGTACGTCAAGCTGTTAACAGAACCTTCCATTGTCTCAAATGCTTGTCCTTGCCAAACTTTGGATTTCTTATTAGCAATTGGGGAATTAGAAGGACTAAGACTATTACACGACAACCAGCGCCAGACGTGAAATTCTTCTCCCGCCACCTGCTGTACTTCCCTTCGGAGCCTAAAATTAAGAAATTATACTAATGTACTTTACAGAATCGATACAATTCAAACTATTATAAACAAAAATAATGATTAAAATGGAAAGATTCTCTGTAAAGAATCAAAAGGAAGAAAATTCAATAAGTAAATTAATAATAATATCGCCACTATACCCTGTAAAAATACGACCGTACAAAATTATACGTATGTTTTGTTTGTGAGTAAATAAACAAGTAATAATGAATTTCTATGATATTTTTTCTTCAACGAAGTTGACCAAAATATTTCCCATTCCACAATTTATAAGATCAACCAAAAGACCTTATCTTATCGGAAGCATCCTTTTGAAACAAATTTATAAAAGCAATTCCAACAAATTTAGAATATAACAACGCAATTTAATTAAATATTTTATACGGTATTACTTGTTTTAAAACCAATATTTTCTGATATTTGTATAGATACTGGGAAAATAGGACTAAATGGTGAAAAATGTAACATGACTCACTTATTGTATATTGATATACCTGAATACTATTCCTTACTTTATTACAAATGAAGTTTGACTAATACCTGGATTCGTTTTCATCAATGAATTTGACGGCCTTCTCCCAGAGATGAACCATCTTCTTACGTTTTTCCGGAGGAATGAGATTGTCTCGGACATGATTAATCGCAAGATAAGTCTCCTTCGTGTTGTTAGGATTAGCCATCAGCGAGTTTTGATGGTGCAGCTCTACCATTCCAATAATTTCGCTGACTAGTTGAAAGACTTCTCTCTCTGTGGTTTTCTTGTACCTCAGATACCAAAGTACTAACCTTTGAGTCCCGACAATTGTCAAAATTCCTATAAATATCCCGCCATTGACATAAAAAAGACTGTTAAAAGTAACCTTACATATAAGAAGAACACTCTCGAAATGCTTTATTTTGTATGGCTTTGTTTCACCATTCTCAACTAGTAAATTGTACATTCCCTAGTAGCATAGAATAATTTCTAAATATTTCTTTGTAATCTTTGCTGAACCTCTCAAGCGACAAATTTTTTAAGATTTCTTGTAGATTTCGTTCGAAGATATTTGAAATATTTCTTGAAAATCTCAATGACATATTTAGTTTCAATAATTTATAAACNGAGTTAATATTATATAAATATTATAGAGGTAATATTCTAAAGTAAACGTTTTACAAATATTTCAAATGTCTGCTGAATATTTACAAAATGTACGATATTCGTTAAATATATAGAAAATATAGGACAAATATTTTGTGCTACTAGGGATTATTTGACTAGACATGCATAAAAGACTTAAGGCGATATGAAAGGGTCATTCTATATATATAAAACGTCACAATATTTATTAAACTTTTTTCAGAACTGGGTGCACCGAATTATCTGAAACTTTAACACGTAATTATGATGACCCTAAGAAAGAACGCGATGCTCGTGAAATTTCATTTTTGACAACAAATTGTTTTCTATTTAGCCTAGACTAGAACCAAAATTTCATTTTCTGGTGAAAAATGAAATATCACGAGCATCGCGTTCTTCCTTAGGGTCTCCATAATCACGTGCTAAAGTTTTAAATGATTCTTTGCACCCAGTGTGGAGAAAAGTTTAATAAATATTTTGACGTTTTGATATGCAGAAGACCCTTTCATATCACGTTAAGGGGATGTGAAAATGGCATTTTAGGGTTCAATCGTCCATGGAACTTTTCTCAGAATTGAGTGTACCGAATCATTTAAAACTTTACAACATGAATATGAAGGCTATAAAAAAAAATTCTAACACTCATGCTTTTTTATACAAATTTTTCTTTTAATGTTTATAAACAAACTACAAAAATAGAAATTTTATTGGCGTCAAAACCGTATTTATAGCCACTATATTCACATTGTAAAGTTTGAAAGGGTTTGATATATCCACTTCGGAAAAGTTTCATGAACGAGACCTCTTCGACGACACTTTCACATCACCTTAATGATGAAAGATTTAAACTTTGGAAAAATTCTATTATTTAGACAAAAATGAAGTAGGAAATATACGCAAAAATGTATAATTAAACATACTTCGTAATCATTTTCCTAGAGTCCCTGAATGCTATTGGATTATATTCTTGTCGGCTACATGATTTGTGTAAAAGATTTGCCGACATTTACTGCCAGTGTAATACTAATTGTGTTAGCAATAAATAGGGAAGACCGGGACAAGATGGTCCACGGGGAAAATTGACCAGTGTTTAATAACTTTTTGTTTTTTAACTTAATTGGACAACGTGTTGTCCGTTTTCTTTATGAATAATCGTAAGTTAACCAATCGTTCATACAATCCTGATTACCCGCCAACTATAACCCAAAAAACATTTTTAAACAATTTTTCAAAACACTTTTATTTTGCTTAATTAATTCGTTAAAAAATCTAAAAAAAATGAATACGTATCTATAAATGCATATTTTGTTACTGCTAATAATAAAAACAATATTTTGTCATTTTTAAACTTATTCTTTTAAATTGTGTGCGGACATCGTACAGATCTATTATTATTTATTTTGCTTAAGTAAATCGTTAAAAAATCTAAAAAAATTAATACGTATCTATAAATGCGTATTTTGTTACTGCTAATAATAAAAACAATATTTTGTCATTTTGAAACTTATTCTTTTAAAATGTGTACGGACATCACACAGATCTATTATTATTATGTCGAGTCAATTTACCCCAACCTGTTGAGGAACTTTTTCTTTAATTGTTTACAAAAGATTTTTACAATCTTGGATTGCATTTATTATACCTGAATGTATGCTTTCCTTTCCGATGTATAAAGTATTCGAAAATTCTCATTATCTCGCTCAGAAATAAGCATTATCGAAAAAGTTGGTCAATTAGCCCCGGTCTCCCCATCACTGATAAAAAACTAAAATTATTTCCCCTATTCAAAACCAGAAATTAGAATAAAAACTAGTAAATGTTCATTCATCATTCATTGTTCATTGTTCATTGTTAAAACAAAAGTGTTTGAAACATGGTTGCGTTTTAAAAGCGGAAAAAGTAATAAGATAATGTTGATTGAATATTATACCTAATTCTTAAAAACTATTGTTCATTAATAAATTATGTGATTGTAGCACACCAAATTATATTGGATTTGACATACTTGGTGTAACAGATTTCAGTGTATTTTTTGTACTAATAAAATTCAAATTCCGCTTAATGCTTATCGTTAAAATGAATGAAATCATTATTTGTAAAGTTACAGCCAAGTAATTTTATTAAACTTATTCAGTATCCAAGGGGAAAAGAAAAATACGAATTTACAGTCAATATCCAAGACTCGAGTACAAAATCGTGATATCTGAAGTTATTTAATTAAGACTCATTTCTACCTTAATTAAACATGTAGATGACATTGAGAGGCCAAAATAAATATGACGGTAGACATTAAATATTATCCTGCAACTCTTCGGAAAAAAAAATAAGACTGAATGCTGCAAAGAATGATTTTACTAGCGCCAATTATAAGATCATTTATCCTATTAAAATCACCAATAAAAATAAACGTGCAATTACATATTTAATTAACGTCATTCACTAAGGAGTCAGTAAGAAATTTACCAAGGCTTATGATCAGCATGTAAGAAAGCACAGTGTATACTTTTATCCGAATAAAACACTGCAAAGGTAGTTTAGGATTCAAAATTACCATTCCAAGTTTATGATTAGTTCGAGCTTCAATTATTCTTTCCTGCAACAAACGAAATATTATCTGACCCATCAAAAATTATAAGTTTAATTGATCTTATTAAACCGAGTGTATCACCGACTTTTATTAGATATTCCTAGAAAGTATTAACGGAATAAGATTTGATTCAATTTCTCTTTCATGACATATATCTCAGAAAATCAGGTGTATAAATTATACCCAGGTATAATTTTACCTTTACAATGCAAAGTCTATTTTTTAACCCTTTTTTTACAATCTTTAAAAAATTTGAAAGTATTTCAAATTAGCGTAATGTGTACTTCCTGGTATTACGACGGAATTATTTTCGAACTTAGAAAAGAAAAGAAAATTTTCGGGACCCAAAATTCCTCGCTTCGTCCTCGTTCACATCGTACACTATACAACAAATTTAAGGTGAAGTGAAACCCCCCTTAAATCAGTCGACTCGAATATAACACTTTTATTTAAGGCTATTGGATCGAACCGTCTGAAACTTTGACACGTGACTAAGGAGCACTTAGGAATTATCCTGACACTTTCAAAATTTGGATTTTTTAACAAATGTTTTTTTAACTCAGCGTAGATCAAAACCAAAATAGCGTCGAGCTCTCATATTTCGACCGATATTCACTTATCGAAGGCTCTAATATGAGAAACGAATGGGTCAGGACAGTTGTACGGCAATTTATAACACTCTAGTAATCGAGAAATTCGCATTTGAACGGAATAAAGGCAAGAAAAGTGTCTTATGCGTTTCTACGCTAAAACGATGGTAATATGAGGTCTAGAAGTCAACTTTTAGTTGACAAGGGAATCACAGATGGCGCAGGGGATCCCTCTGCAATCAATTAGAACCTCAGAAACCATGAATCGAGAGGATTTCTGGAATTTTACTCCGATTTCTTTATAATCATTGCACGAAAACTACAGGTGAAGTATGCCACTTACTACAATGCCCAATATAATTCGACACAGCTGCCAATATAAAAATGAACGTCGACAACGTAGGCATTTAGAAAAATCTTCTTTACCGACGTCGATCAAGTTCCTCGACGTGTTTCACTTCACCTTAAATATCTCGAGAGGTGGACACAGCCGAACCCGAGCCTCAGCATTTCGAGTGAATAACTGCTCAACTTTCAGAACATTTTCTCGATAAGAAACCGAAAACATTACACAACCCAAGGAAATCATTAAATCAAAATGTAATAGCATATGTGACAAATGTAGCAGCAATAATAATAAGTAAGAATAATGAAATGCATTTTAAATGAAAATTCGTTGTATCCTTACCATCGAATCCAAGACTTTCTCATTTCCAGAATCATTTTCATCGAATTCAATGAAAGAAATCCTCCACTCAGGATTTTTAAAGGCCAAAAGTTGAGCATTTCTCAGATCCTCTCTGACTTTGACGTTCGTCTGCAACATGCATAGATATTCTTCTGTAAACACGGTTAACTTACAGTTGAGTCGTGTCGATGAAGAGTCAAACTAGTTTTACTGGTTGTAGCATTTCGATATCTTCGTCAGTTAGATAAGGAGGCGATCCCCTCGTATCATCACAGACTGCAGCCGCAGCTTTTTGCATCAGAATTGGTTGAAGGTCCTTCAACAATTGCATTGCCGGAATTTCATCTGTTGAATACACGCAGTTCTCCCTAGGCTTATTATTATCAGGTTTGTCGGACAAGCAGCGCGGAACGTTCCCTATAAAACAAGAAAATTAGTACCAAAGGGCTTCGATGACAATTAAGAAACCTTCATTACATTTTGATAAATCTCATCTACATTTCCATTACAATCGTTTCAAATTCTCCACGAACTTATGACTGCAACAATTATACCGCTTAAGATGACTTCTTGATTTTTATCTTACCAATCATTAGAAATAGCATATTATCCTTTTTCAATCAGTATATTTGATATTATCCATTCTACTTTCAATTTTAATGTACTAGCTAAAATTACCGTACCTATGCGAAATGTCACATGTTATAAAAAAGAAGATATAATCTATGTAAACTGTAGTACGTGTCCGACACGTATAAGTGATTACAGTACACTTGATAAGGAAAATCTTACAGCACGCATTAAGGTGATTAAGGTTATGAAAGGCGTTGAGAAATTTAATCGACGTCGATAGAGTCAAATTCATCTGTCCCCTTTTTTGTGCTAATGCCATTTTGAATACTCAAGTATTAAGGGGATGTGAAAGTGGCATGTGAAAAGTCAACTTTCTCCGAAATGAGTGCGTTGAATCGTTTTAAACTTTACAACGTGAACATGGAAACTATAAGGAAGGTCCTGACACTCATGAGTTTTCATTTTTTATAACAAATTTTTAAAATATTCAAATTGACATGAGTTTCAAGACCTTCTCTATACCCTCTATATTCATATTGTCAAGTTTGAATCGATTCAGTACACCCGGTTTGGAGAAAAGTTCCATGAATGAGAACTCTTTGACGCCACTTTCACATCACCTTAATAGCGTCGCCACTTTTACCTTAAGGTGATATGAAAGTGGCGACACAGAGGTCTCATTTATGAAACTTTTCTCTGAACTGGGTTTATCAAATCATTTCATTTCTCTTTTTATAGGTATTTTCTAAATTTTGTATAAAAAATAAAACTTCATGGGTGTCAAGACCTTCCTTATAGTCTCCATGTTCACGTTGTAAAGTTTGAAACGATTCGGTACATCCAGTTCGTGGATAAGTTTCATGAACAATGGACCTTTCGGATGCCACATTCACATCCCCTTAACATAAACTGACGTGTCACGTTACCAACTTTTTTATTTATGTTGAAGTCTGTTACACTCTACGTTGAGAATTATATGAAATCAAGCGTTCCATGTGCCATTTTCGTTAAGAAATCAATATAAATCTGTCGAAATCCTGTGAATTCATTACCCTTACGACTGCTTAGGACCAACGTCGCCATCTGTGACGTTTAACTGCAACTAAATTTGTGCTCCAAAAAGATGTTACCCACGGGACAGCAGTTTGTCGCAATCGTTGGTTTATGTATCTTGCATATGTTCCTATCTGACTCTGTAATATTCCATTTTTACAGTATTCTAAATTGTTCGAGTTAGGTCCTGAAACTCTTCATTTTCGATTCTAAACCTTCAAACAGCGTAAAAAATAAAAAACGTACACGGACCCCGCCATGTTGGTTCTGGTTCATGATAAATACATTTTTTATATAAAAAAATTCCCTGAGTTACAGGACCTACCTTAGAGCCTCCGTATTCACGTGGTAATGTTTGAAACGAATCGGTACACCCAATTCGGAGAATACTTTCATGAACGATTTAACCTCTCAGATATGTATAGGATCTCTTTCATATCACTTTAAGTGGTGTCGTAATTGCATGTAAAGTGTAGAACTAATTTCTCGTTATTATTCATATATTCAAAATCAAAACAAATTATGTATACACGCTTTTTCTTGCATATAAAATGACGAGCTTCTCTTCTTTGCAAATCTTTGTATAAAAGCTTTTCTATTCAAATATTTCAACGCTATATTTTTAGCTATTACTTGCAGAATATTTTTCTTTGCAATTCATTTGTTAACATCCATTGTTCATAATAGTAATTCAAATATGTGTAATATATGTAGACAAGTATGATTACTCTATTTGTACAAAATGATGCACCATGAATCATAAAGCTCGATAGTTTCTCCCTAGATACGTATATATACTTCGTATATACTCGTATACATATATACCTCGTTATGTAATGTACTATTCCCATTCTGCGAGCATCTTTACTCACCATTTTCGCTCGTTTTCGAAAAATCTCCGCGGATCACTTTGGCCCGTTCGGCGAGCGCGCCCCCTACCGTTTCAACCCGAACTTTGCGGAACTAATTCGTACAGCAAAGGGTTAAGTTATGTTTCTGTTGTTTCTGTGATGGTGCTTTGCACCCCCTATTTTCTATTCCTATCCTATAATTTTGGCCTGCAGTATCCGTTAGGACACCTTAGCCAACTCAAACTGTTAAACTGTTTTGTGCATTATTCCTTTATTCCGTATTCGAGTTTGTCTTCTTTATGGGTTGTAAGAGCACAAGGAGCTAGTAGCTCTCCATGCGGTTGTTTCTTTGTGTGGTGACGCGGTGTTACCAGAACGTCTCCCGCGTGCTTTGTTTTTGTGTAGGTCTTAATATGTTGTTATATTGTTTAATTTTGGTTTTGTTTGCTGTCTTGGATGTAGTTACTTGAATGCACCGATTTTTATTGTGTAAGTATTTCGTTTAAAGCAAATGTCAGTTTATACGACGAGTTTTTCAAAAGACCCCCGGCAATCGCAATGGCGGACCTCTTGACGTCATCGCGATCGTCGGGAGAATCCAGGGGTTAAGTAACATCACATAATATTCTTTAGATAGATACATCATTTATGATCCGATACGTGAACATAAAAGTGTTTAATGATGTTAATTACACTGCAAAATTTTTAATAACTGCTTCTGAAGAAGAAAAATAAAAATACGTCTTTAATGATTGCTCAATAAAGTTATATAAATTGTTTTAATAAAGTAAAAATAAAGAAAAAGCACTTAAATTAATTATATATTGATATTGTTACTGTTTTTTACGCGTAATGTACTTATAACTCTGCTGAATATTGTATACATGGATAATATAGAGCGTTGGAATAAATTACTGTTATAATTTGCATAAATATGAATAAAAATTTTAATAAGTGATATAATACTTCTCAATAACTGCATATATACGCGAGATTCACTTCGGATGTATTTTACATACATTGTGCATAAAACCAGCAAATGTCAATGTTTACATGGCAACCATTATAGTAATATTTATGCAATGTAATGCAGAATTATTTCAGAAAGTGCTCTTTCGTAAGTAACTTTATATTTCACTTAAAGAGAAAATTAATGCATAATTCAGTTCGAATTTGAAATATAAAAATGTTTGCGTATGATACTAAATGTGATATTTTATTACCCATATGATGAAGCTTACTAGTATTCTAAATTAGGGATGTTCAATTTTTTAACTTGTCTCGACTGCGTACAAAAAAAAATAGTATACAGTAAACTCCCGTTTAACGCGAATACAACGCGCTAAAAAAATTGCGATGACTTTTATATAACGCAATATATAACAAAATGAGGAATTCCCCGTTTATTTTAGTCTAGCATAACATAGTTTGTTAATGCCACTACTACCGATTTTTCTTTTTCTTAATTATTTTGTTTGGACAAAAAACAAAATTGGACATGACAATAGTTATTCCAAACATACTATTTATATTATTCGTGTTAAATGAGGAAAATTCTGATATAACATGATTTTATACAACGCGCAACATATTAACCGCGTTATACAGGAATCTAATAAGGTTAATATATGCAAATGACAATATTTCCCTTTTTGTTTACTTGTCAAAATGAATAAGCATGCTCCAGGAGATAGAAAGTCAAGTTTACCCTATGCAGTGTAATATTCTGTTATCACCTACGCAATTGAATCATAAAGTATATTAGGAAAAATTATAAAATAATAACAATAAAAATAATTGTGAGCTGCAGATTAAACACCCCTATTCTAAACCATTGGCTATTTGTATCTAATTAATTGTAATCTACTAGAAAAATTATTTTTTACATAGATGACCATACGTTAGGTTTATAAGAAACCACGCATTAATTTAATTGCATTAGAAAAAAAAAAGATTGTCTAGTCGTTTAAAATTAAATTCAATTACTGTTTCGAACTAATTTCGACGCTAATACTTTCTGGGTGTCTGTTGTACTGCTACATACATTATTTACATTCCGCTATCCTTCTCGATTTGTTGTTACATGCCACCTATTTGTTCGCAATGCATTGGTAAATATCGTACATTATAAAAAAAGCGACATATTAGGTAAAGGAAATAAAATGCTAAACCTGAGTAGGTGTCCAATATATTACGTTTATTGCTTTTACATTCAGATAAAAATACATAACTCATTGTTAATCTAGGTTTCATATATCAAGAATTAAGACCAATAGAAAAAAGTAGATGGCGTTTAGAAATACATGTCTCGATTAATCGATATAAAAATTCAGAAGGCAAAATAAGGATAATTTATGTAAACCTCCCACAAATTTATAGTATAATAATTCTACACCATTTCTCAGAATGCAAACATTTAATATATCGTATTTCTATCATGCACGGAAATGACAAATCGCCATATTGAAAGTATACATATGTTAATGTGTAAATAGGCATATTCTTTAAATTGTTAATGATTTCATTAATTTTTCCTTTATTTATTGCCCCTGTTTAACCAAAGGATGAATGAAAATGGAAAAATATGCATTATTAGTATAAAGTTCCGTTATAACGTAAATAAAATGTCTTTCCATAGATAATATTAAACTAATATTAACCGGAAGGATGATGGTTCACTTAAACGTCAAATTGTTAAAATGCAGCCATGTATTGAGATATAATACATAAGATAAAATATTGTATACCTATAGTACACATTTTTTATAATTTGAAACAAAATTTTTAGAACTTTTATATGTTTGAATACCAATTTAACAATAAATTCTATTTTATTTTTGTTAATTGAATTCATCAGGTGGTATATTTCAATATGGTGCATATGGCAATAATTATTCGATTTAAAAATATATGCACATTAATTCCGTGAATTTGCCTCTTAACAGAATTAGTGTACTACTTGCAATCATCAACTAATTTTGTTTAGATGTAAAGATAAAGTTACATACAAAATAAATTATTTTTTCAGAATTTTGTTTACTCCTAATAGTCACTTTGTCAACGAATTATCTATTAAACCAAGTTTTATCATAAATTGCAGAAAGTACAAAATATTAAATAATGGTTAAATACCCGAGACAATGAAATAACCAGTTAGGCCTTTTTTGACGCATCGTTTAAAATATTCACAATATTCCTCTCGTATTGCTTTGTTACAATGACAAATCGTAATATGTTGGAACATGTTTGACTCATTAACTTTCAATATGTTTGGTATCATCTTCAAATTATATAAAGCTTCATGCATCAACTAATGTCATGTACGTTAATTTTGATTGACAGGTAGTGAAAGTAACTTTTGTAATTACCGCTTTTGAACATTGAATAAAATCTTGTTCAGAAATTGTATTAAATACGATTTATACAGGATGAATCTTTTGAAAGATCCAAAATAGATTGGACTTGGGGCGAAAACACGCCTTTTTTGTTAACACTATTTCTACCAGGATTTTGTGTATACCTATTACGACCAAAAGGTTTTGATGAGCTGGAGGAAAATGATACCGCTAAATAAATTTAACAATTATTATACGAAAACTCAAAACATTAATTGAGAAAAAATTATTAAACTTTGAAAATAATTTCAAGTTAAAATTTTAAAAGGTGTCTTTTGACACATTTGGTAGAAATAGTGTTAATCAGTCGAGCAAACGTACCAGTGGGAACGAACAAAGAATTCAGAAGTCCCATAGAAGCCCAGATCCTCTGTTAGCGCTTAATGCTCTAAAAGTTGGCTAACAAACCAGAAGTGGGGGTAAAAAAGAGATCGCATGGGTTAGCCAACGATATCTGACAAACGGGAGGAAGAGAGACGCGTATAGAAAGGCGAATACTGTGTGTAAGATAAAGAAAGAATGCAATTCGCAATATATCGCCATAAGAGTAAGAGAGATGGAGGGATGATTACAGCGCCGCTATCCGCTGGCAAACACACTATCGAGCATCAAACGTCCATATCCTTCTGGGCTTCTATGGAGATTTCTGAATTCTTTGGTACGAAAAAGCAGTGCTCGATCACAAATTCAACGGCCTATCATCACACATTGTTGTATGAGTAATAGTAGTACTATTAACCGTAACTTATAAATCACCAAGCAATTCACCTTCATAAGATTTCCCCCGTATACGCATATATCAGAATTTGTGTTAAAAAGGCCATTACGCCAATCATAACAAGTGGACCGTATTCCAAATATCCTTCTAAACACTTTTAAATTCCTCGTAATTCCTTCTTTCGTTAAAAAGGTGTTAAAAAGGCTATGCCATTACGCCAAATATAACAAGTGGACCATATTCCAAATATCTTTCTGAACACTATCAAATTCCTCGTAGTTCTTTCTTTAGTATAACGATTTTTCCCTGTTTATACAGCTATGATTAAAACAGATTTAATGACTTTTATTAATTTGACTGTTCAATTACACATGTGGATCATCATATGACTACTTAAGGGGAAATGGTACACACTAACGGACATGAATACGATCCTCACGAATATAGTGCCGCCAGGGTAATGCCCGATTTTTTCACGTACTGAAAGATACCCGATAAAGTTATTTGGGAGATATATTTCAGTTTGGTACTTTTTATTTCCAGTTAAGGGGATGTGAAAGTGGCATCTTAAGAGTCAATCATTCATGAAACCTTTCTCCGAACTGGATGTGCTGAATAGTTTCAAACATTACAACGTGAATATGGAGGCTACAAGGAAGGCCCTGACACTCATGAAATTTTATTTTTTATAACAAATTTTTAAAAAATTGAAATCACATGTGTTTTAGGGCCTTCCTTATACATTCCATATTTATATTGTAAAGTTTTAATCGATTCGGTACCCCCAGTTTGGAAATAATTTTCATGGACAAGATCTCTGTGTAACCACTTTCACATCACCTTAAGAGTTATTCGGTAGTTTGAGTAACAGATATCTGACTGATATCTACTACAGCGCCATCAATGGGAGAACTTGGAAATGTTTTGTATAACCTACAGGCCACAAACGAGTATGACCTAACAAATTGGTTGCGAAGTTCACGCAAAATGAACGATAATTTTGCATTCAGTATGATAAACAATAAATGTACGATAGTTTAATCAAAATGTACATATTTTCAATTTTCCTTTCATTTAATACTGAACCGCAATAGCGTTAATTAATTAATATTAATAATACATATTCTGTGATTTTGACTCGTTAAACGTATCACTCATCCCAATATCATATAATAATAAAAAATTGTTAACTATTTTCTAAAAAAAATACTTCTACTCGGCAACTAGAGGATATTAAGTAAAAAAAAACATCAAATGGAAAATTTTCCGCCAGTGGACAGATGTATTTAATGTTCCATAATTCATAGAGTTAGCTACATCTCACGTTTGCAGTGTTACCAGACTGGCCGAAACATTTAACTATCTTCCAGATAGCAAACCTTACAGTTCAGTGAAATAAAAATTTTTACTCATCTGACAGATATTCTTATTCGGGGATATGAAAAAATCGGGCATAAAAAGGAAAGGCATACAAATCCGCCAGTATACTACTCAGCAAACTCCGAGTTGACCGTGCTGCCGCGTAACGGCAAACAGTCAAAAAACTTGTGACGTGTCGTGGTAACAAATAATTCAAAAGTTGCACAGACGCCCAGATTCTATGTTCGTGTTTGATGTTCTAAAGTTGGCGAACAATTACATCTCACATCTGGGAGAAAGAGAGACGTGTACAGAAAAGCGGGTACTGTAAGATATGGACAGAATACAATCCGCTACACAGGGTGCAACAGAACTGGTAGTCACGGTTCATATAGCCGTTGTCGAAAAAGCAGTCGAGAAGTCCTGTACTATTTTTTCCTACAGTGCATAATTTTCCTATAATAACTAATTGCAGCACAGCCAATCAATCGCGTTCGCCAACGGAAAGCATAGCGAAAAAGACGCCGATAGGGCTGCTACGCCGCAGACGGCCGAACACAGCACTACCGGCGTCTTTTCCGCTATGCCTTCCGTTGGGGAACGCGATTGATTGGCTGTGCTGCAATTATTTATTACAGGAAAATTATGTACTGTAGGAAAAAATAGTACAGAACTTTTCGACTGCTTTTTTGACAAGGATAGCGCTGTTTAAACCGTGACTACTAATTCTGTTACCCTCTGTATATCGCCATAAGATTAAGAGAGATGATTACAGCGTGCCATCTGTTGGCTAGCATATTATTTACCGAGCCGTATCTCCGCATCTTTCTAGACTTTTGTGGAGATTCATTAGCGGTAGTCGCGGCATTGTAATCAAGATGCTGATCGAATTATCATGCACCTGTACCCCAACATAGAGCGTTAGTCATCGGGCATCAGGTTTAATCAGAAATTTTATATTTTGCGTAAGGAAATAAAGACTCTATTACTACGAAATTCCATAAAAAACAGGTATCTGTTGTATCACAAAACAAAATAAATTAACATTTCTAAGTACCGATGCGTTTACTTATTGTATCTAATGGGAAATACTACAAGGATGCCGATAAGTACGGTCATGTTTTTGCTATTTTGCCAGGTCGCACCCTGCGCCTTCTCCAACGCGCAGCAACGTCACGACGTACACTAATGCTCCTAGCGGAAACACGCGGAAGTTTTATGCGAAGAAAATCTCGTTGACAGCTTCGTGTATTCGCATCCAAAAATATCGAGTTTAGCTGTTTTACAGCAATTCCCAGTTATAGTTTGAAGTTAATAGGTGTACAAATTTCTCTGTGTTGCCCCTTTTTTTATTTCATTAATGATCCTGTGTAACAATGCCGTAAGTGTTAAACGAATAACGGTAGAGGCCTTATTGCACCGCCATAATATTACTATTCAGAATACATCCTGTATAAACATTTTTGGGTGCGAAATTTCTCTAATTCCAACTCTCGTAGGTTTGAAAACACCCTCAGAGAGAATAATGTACCAATCCCCCTTAAATGTACGGTGTAACTATTAAACTTTCTCAGAACATTTCCAATGAAACCATTAAAGAAACAAATTAATTTCGTAATGCAATGCAATGCAAATGCAATACTATGCAAAAACATCTGTGCCCAAAACAGTTATTGTTAAATATAAAAAGATATCTTTACAGTTGCAACTATGTAATAAAGATAAATTCCATTAGAATATTTAACCCGTCCGAAATATTAAACTATTAAGCATTTTTTAAGGTAATACGAAACTGGCTTCTGAAGCGTTAAAACATTTATCAAAGTTTTCTCTGAACTGGATGCATTTGAAAATCTAACATGTGATTATGGAGGCCTTAAGGAAGAGCGAAACAACGTCGGCGTCGATTAAACTCTTCAGCGCCTTTCATATCACCTTAAGGTCAGTCTATACATATTTGAGAGGTCAAATTACTCGTAAAAGTATTCTCCGAGTTGAGTGTATCGACTAGTTTCAAATTTTACCACGCTAATATGGAGGCCCTAAGGTAGGTCCTGAAACTTTCAAAATTTAATTTCTTATAAAAAAAAATGTATTTATCATGGACTAGAAACAACATGGCGTCGTCGTACAGGTTTTTAATGCTTTATGCTTCTTGAAGGCTTAAAATCGAAAATTAAGAATTTCCGGACCTAATTCGATCACTTTAGAATTCCATAGAAATGAAATATTACTAACTCAGGTGGGAAAATATGGAAAATACTTTCACAAACGATTGCAAGAGAATACTCGCATGTCCCATGGGTAACACAAATTTTTAGGACGAAAATTTAGTTGCAACTAAACGTCACAGATGGCGACGTCAGTCTACTAGAGTATAAAAAATCATGAATCCTCGGGATTTCGACTGTTTTTTCTTCAATCTCTATAATTGTTCTACTGAAATGACACATGGAGCGCTTGATTTTGTATAATTCTCAACATAGAATGTAACAAACGTCAACATAAATATATAATGTCGGTAACATGGCGCGCCAGTTTATGCTACCACTTGAGTATCGAAAATCGCGTTACCACTAAAAAGGGTATAGATGAATTTTATTTTATCGACATCGATTAAATTTCTCGATGCCTTTCGCATCACCTTAATTCATGAAAAATGGACGTATAATAAACCAAATTTTATAATATTCAATACTAACGACTAGCCCTTCGGACAAGAGCTATTTTTCCGTTGTTTTGTCGACTTGCTTTACTAAAATCGTCACTACTAGGCTCGCTTTTGTCATAAATTAATGTTTCGTACGCTTAAACCTTCCTAAAGAGATGCTATATAAAATAAAAATCACGGCAAAATTCGTCCACTAGTACTCGAGATTAAAAACAAACACAAACAGACAACTATCATGGGCCCTGTTTCATACTATGTACAAATCTGATTATCACCTGTATAATAAAATTGCAACCATACTCTGAATATTACAATGATATATTACCCTTCAAGCAAAATTCTGTTGTTTTCAATGCAAACTTAGATTATAATGTCTCTAAAGTTGAGTATTATCATTCATGTTGAATTTATCATTGCTATGGTTACTAAGTAAAAAAATGACAAAATTAAATTAAATGTGTGTTTATTAAAACAAATGACGTGTATGTAATGTAAAAAGTATCCAATTCAAAATATAATTTACATAAAAGGTTCTCAGATAAGGATCTCATTAAAACTGTCAAATAGTGATTTATACGGTTAAAATAGTAGACATCAAATGGTAATTACCCTATCCTGCATTAACGCGAGTTAACAACCATATATCAATATTATCTATATTGTATACAAAAATGTTATCTTAATTTCAATGTAAATAATATTTTGCAAATGTATCGGAAAATTATTTTTATACATTACCGAGTACTCAGGGAAATTATCTCAATTTCGAAAATATTAGTAAACTAGACGGTAATTTAAGCTTCTGTTGTACGCGATGCGTTAAAAATTTGTGTAGGATATAAAACGATCATTACGATTTCCAACGCTGTCTTGCTGACCACGATTATATAAAATTGACAAATTAGGTTGAAAAGTTTGTGTCATGCATTTATACGTCCATTAACACCCGTGCAAAATTATAGTTTTTCGTTCTGTGAATTCCCATACCTACCCGGTGTGAGAGATGGCATGTCTGACTTCCCACTAAGGCCCAAGTAAACGAAAGCTAGAATTCCAAAAAATAGGGCCAGAACTACCACCAGCAAAACCGAGATCAAATTTTGATTATTTTTCACTTCGTCTTTACTGCCCACAGATGATTTATACGTCCTTCCAATATCTCGAAACCTGGACGATTTCATAAACCTTTAAATCAACAAGTAAAGAATTAATTACTAACAAAGCAAACATGATTCATTGATAGGAAAAACCGATATCAAAATGATCGTAAACTTTGCAATCTTTCTACCAAACTACTTTGCGAACATTTTGACAGAAAAAAAATAATTCTCATTAATCTAGCAGACTTAAGAGGATATGAAAGAGAGTCAGACTATACAATATATCTGAGAATTCAAATCGTTCGTGAAAGTATTCTCTGCATTGGGTGTACCGATTCGTTTCAGATTTTATCACGTGAATATGGAGGCCCTAAAGTAGGTCCTGAAACTCATGAAATTTCATTTTTCATCCAAAGTTTATTTACTTATCATGGACTAGAACCAACATGGCGTGGTCCGTGCACGTTTTTGATGTTTCACGCTTCTTGGAGGCTCAGAATCGAAAATGAAGAGTTTCAGGACCTAGCACGAACAATTTAGAATACCGTAGAAATTAAATATTGCAGAGTAAGGTGGGAAAATATAGAAAATACGTTCACAAACGATTACAAGAGAATGCTGGCTTGTCTCGTGGCTCGAATATGTGTTTTAGAGCATACATTTAGTTACAGCTAAACGTCACAGATGGCGATGTTGGTTCGTCAAAATATAAACAGTCATGAAATCATAGGATTTCGGCAGTTTTACATCGATCTTTTTATCATTACTTTACCGAAATGACATATAGAACCCTTCAGTTCGTATAATTCTCAACGTAGACTCTAAAAGACTTCAACATAAATATAAATGTCGGTAATGGGACGCTTCGGCTTATGTTATCACTTGAGTATTCAAAACGGCATTACCACCTAAAAGGGTATTTTACTTTATCGATGTCGATTAAATTTCTTAGCGCCCTTCATATCCTCTTAAGAGTTTGCATATTCAACAAAATGTGTAGTATTTATAAATGGTGTCTTCTGAACATTCCACATTCTTTAAAAATGTCAACGGTGCCAAAGATTTATGAATAAAAACTTTTAGATAGAAAAAATTGAATGGAATATTTGCAGGTATAACAATTTTATCAAAGTAAACCTGATATTTTACAAAACTGAAAACGTTTCTACAAACTGACATGTAAGTTATCTGATTTAGACGGTAAACTATGCCTAAAAATATTGATTAAATTGGATCCAAATTTTAAAAAGGCACATAATTTTAAGAATGAGAAGACCAGATAAGAGAATTAGTAGTAAAAGAGCATCCCTGTCACATTTACGTTTTACGCAGCTAATTTAATTTTAGTGTACATTAATTATATCATTGTAAACTATACTGATTTATATTACAATGTTACTATTAAGGGGACACGAAAGTGGCATCTGAGGGGTCGATTGTTTATGAAACTTCTCTGAACTGGGTGTACTAAATCGTTTCAAACTTTACAAATTGAATACGGAGGCTATAAGGAAGGTCCTGACACCCATGAAATTTCATTTTTTATAACAAATTTTCAAAATATCTATAAACAAATTTTTAAAAAATTGAAATTTCACGGATGTCAGGACTTTCCTTATAGCCTCATAATCACATTGTAAAGTTTGAAACAACTTGATACACCCAGTTCGGAGAAAATGTTCATAAATGAGACCTCTTTCATGCCACATTCACATCATCTTAATTGGAGATGTTAAACATTAGATGGTGATATATTACATAATAAAATAAAAGGTATGTATACCTTGAAGCAGACAATGGGTATAGTGATCGCAATGTAGAAAAATGACCATTCGAATCAGTTTCCTTTACTTCAGGTAAGCCAGCTGAAGTTCGATGTAAAGTGGGACCTTAAATCATAGAGTTAAACTGAAAAAAATGCATTTTAAAACCTAATCTAATCAAATCATACATTTATAGTTTAACGAATATAAAACCTACCGAGCATTGTGCATGATTATTAGAAAAATGTAACATTCTCTTAATATAAAATCGGCCAAACAAAACATGGAAAAAAAAATGTATTCTATAATGAACCATCAGTGACGAGACTCATTATGCGGCTACTGTTACTATTTCAAAAATCATGAATTATCAATAACTGTGATTATCATGTTATTTCAATAGTATTTGACCAAAACGTTCTAATGAGAAAATATATATTTGCATATTTCTTCAATTCTGCAGTATACCGTAAATTATTTTAATGACCAATCGTTCAAGATATAAAACAAAAATTGCATGAAGCGCTGCTGATATCCTTAACCTAAAATCACCTTTCCATTTATGAGCTAGTGATATACATGCTATCAATAACTTTTAGCTATGGAGAAAGATTTGGTAGTAATTTCTAATTAAACTCATCCTAAAAAGTGACGTCAAGTCTGTTAAGACATGATAATTCAACAGCAATAACTATGTCTTTCAGCAATACATACTCTGTACGCATTTCATTCTCACTTTTAAATAAAAAGTTTTGCAATTATTCTCCAAAACTAATCAAAATAATTTTTAAACATTTAAATCTTAAATATGCCTAACTTGAAAGTCCAAAGCCATTATATGTAAAAAAATCTCAGTCTTCTTGTGTGCATAAATATTTTTACAAATTTAACAAGATTAACAAATTATGCATATTTACCACAACCAAAATACTTACTTCTTACTGTAGATTTTGAAGCTGAAGGTAAGTTTACTGATGACTGTAAGCTGAGTCTTCTTGTGAACTCTGACAGATATGGAGTTTCAAAATTAGCAAGGGGATCATTACTGCTTTTATCTCTCACATAAATATCTTCTTTCATTGGCTGTATAGATGAAATAATTGGTTTGTACGAAGGTGATGAATACTTATCATCCTTTACAGAATAAGAGGATGTCGATTTCATATCATAAGGTTTTGAGGGCTGGTCTGAAATTGGTAAATCATGATCTCGCTTCCCGAGTTCATACGAATTAACAGGACTCGTTTTATGAATGGTCTGGCTCCGATTTTTATCTACTTCTTCCATAATGTCTGAATCAGAGCCTGTTTCTAATCCATCGGTGGTACTCGAAACATTATAAGCTCTTGTATACTTTTTGTGTACCGTTTTTACAATCGAGTGATTCGATACTTGTAATGGATGGTCCCCAAATTCAGACTCTGATAAACTCTTTGACTCTGGATCCTTTGTAGCTGTCCTACGTTTGGCAACACTTCTGGATACAATAGAGGGAGCAGGTGACGGGACTGCAGAAGACATGGGTGGAGGCATCGGATTTGCCATCGTCTGCCTGCGCAAATTGGTTTTCTTTTTTCGTGTTGCAGTGCTGCCATCATCGTCCGTGTCATCGCTGCTATACCTAGAGTATATTTAACTCGTTACATAAAACAATTTTAATCTGCACTAACTGCTATTATATTTAAAACTTAACAGAATCTTTCTCCGATTAGCCTTCCTACCCAAATACTTTTTACAAATTTAAAATAAACTATTTTTGTAAATCAACTGTAAATTTGTTTCTAAACATTTACAATAAAAGACTAAGGACAAAACTAGAATGAGTATGTCAAGATATAAGAACTAAAATAATATTAAAAATAATTCATATTTTAACTTGTCCATTAATTTATAAAACCACTTAGTCCAATGTATATTGTGATTAATTAACCTTTAGCACTCCGCGAGTTTTGGAACGTTATGATGAATGTCTCCTTAAAGGAGCCAACGGAGCGCTAATGGTTAATAAATATCAGTTTGCCTCGTCATATAAGTCTTGGTATAATGAAAAAATTAATTTGAAATGACATTTTAAAACATAATAAAGAATTAGTTATTGCCAAGATAATTCATTAAACCGTAAAAACGTGGCTTATTCTTGTCGATTTATGATACTGCCCTTAACTTTATGCACATATACATCTCCCTTAGCTAATCCGATTAAAGTCTTGGAAAGGATCGTTAAGAGCAAGAGGTTAAATTATTTATTAATAAATGACTTAGTACGATTGCAACGACTAATGTTCATTATATATAATATTAACACATTAAATGTTACGATGGTTCCACGGGACTGATATTAACTTTCCATCGCGATGGCATCGATGCCGTGTAACTAACATAGTGTCAAAATGTCATATGAGAACAATTATACCACTTTAATTTAAAGCACATCAAAACTAAGGCTGCATTTAACGCATTAATCGTTAAACAAAATCTGTTAAATTTTAAACTTAACACATTCACATTGGGAAACAAGAATTCTCGTTCTTAAAAGATAAGCGTTGAAAGATAGCCCAATGCGAATGCGTAACATAGTATTGTCATCGTTATATACGTCCCATGAAAAATAAAACGCAATTAAAAAGTCAACCGACTCCGAGTTAACTCGACCAACGGGGCATTGTGATCAAAATCTTAGTTTTTTATATACGTCACTTGATAGAAGATTTGGGGTAGTCGAAATCATAACATAAGACAGGAAAGAGAGTGGAAATGAATATAAACATTGTAGACACCTGGCAGCCAAAGAATGCCTCGATCCCGTACCGCCGCGAGTCTCGATGAGATTCTTAAGTTTCCTAACAAGAATCTTCCTAGTAGTCTGGGTGACCGGACCGACCGGGTAACCGTACTCAGCGAGTTTGGTTCTCAATTCGGAATCGCTGAGCGCTTCCACCGACATTTTGCCGAATTGAATGAAAATAACCGTAGCACCCAAACAGCGTTCACCGAGGTTAGAATTTTATGGAACTCGCAGATTTTCCAACTCCGCCTCGGCATGCACACTTGAGGAAACGAGAACCACGAGAATACGCCTCAGCGTTCATTCGACTTCCAGGGCACAACGAATCGACGTTGAAGACGCAACGCTTAATTTCGTCGCGTGCGAATATATTCGCCGGGAAACAATCGCGCAGCCGCCGAACCACGGAATCAGCGCAAAACGACCTTTCCAAACGCCTCTGTTTCCACTGAATCTAAAAAAATGGCGCACTTTTCCAACGGACGCTACCGCCAAAGAATTCAGAAGTCAACATCATAAGGACAGAGATGAGTTGGGAGATTGCTCAAGGGCAGGGTTAAGCTATCACGTTCTGTGCTGCCCTCGGTGGAGAATGCGGGCGGTTCGTGCACTGCTATGCTGATGCTACCTGTCAGGCGTCATTGGCGCTCCACTGAAATATATACTAATCTGAAACTCTCGCCAAAACTCGAGTAGGATTGAGTAGGTATAATACGTCATGTAATATACGCGGTTTTCTCCGCGTATATTACAACGTATAATACGTTTTTAGTATTCTACACGAGCGCAAAGTAGGTAGGTAGTTAAGTGGAAGGGAAAAGAACCGAACTGAAAGATATCTTCCGGATAACTTTGTCGGGAACTTATCCGTAGGTCAAAAAATCGGACAGTAGTCTCATATTTCAGTGCAACTCTCGCTGTTGCGTGAGAGTAAGCAATGACAGATGGCACAACCATCAGGGGTGCACCTATTACCACGAGAGCTGTCAGGTGGCAGCACCATCGTTGGCAGTGTGGCGGGCCCGGGACGAAGTCCGGCCATCGACCACCAGGGGCGTCGTGCGCGACGAGCGCGATGCGTTCAGGACGGGGCAAACTGCGTTACCCCGTGCACATTACTGTACTTACCTGAAACGAAAAGACGACTACGTCGAAAAATGTTTTAAAACGGTTGAAAATCGAGAAGAAGACTTGGTGACCAATTCTAGAGCGCACGTAGAAATCCGCTCCTTTTTCTGTGATAATAAAGCAATAACTATAAATAAAGTGGTAAAATATATTTGACAATTCCCACAGCAGTCGCTGTCTATTGCCCACATTCTCCACCGAGGGCAGCACAGGATCGCGATCCCGTCTCCCTGCCCGGGCGTAATCTCCCAACTCATTTCTGCTTAGTATCTGGTCGTAATTAGATGTAATCAAATGGCAAAGTAGTGCATTCTAACCTAGATAAATTGCTGTTTTGATGTATTATTGGACCAGTTGCTCCTGACAAACATTGTATAAAAGAAAAGAGAAGAAGAAATTCTGTGTAGTAGGAAAACAGAAGATTCGAAACAAAAAATGGCTTGTATCCAAGACAGTAAGTATTACGAATACGCGGAACGAATGTTATTAGTTTGTTACTATTAGTGCAAAACAGTTTGTACCTAGAGCTTTCAAAGAAGTTTACACGTATATTAGTTCACAGTTATACACACGGTTTTTATATTTACTGACTGCGACACACACGCGCATACACGCACACACACCACACAAAATACACAACTGTTTTGGTAAAAGTTAAAATTTATTGTATTGATGCACTTAAAGTGATGTGAGAGTGATATTTGAAAGGTCAACTTGTTCATGAAAGTTTTCTCCAAGTTGGGTGTTCCGATTCATTTCAGATTTTAACACATAAATAAGGAAGCCCTACAATAGGTTTGGAAACTCGTGAAATATCACGTTTTATAAAAGAATTGGTTTATGTGCCATGGACTACACAAACCTGGCGTTGTTCATGTATACTTTTGCTATTTTACACTTTTTGAAAATCTGGAATTGTAACCGAGGAGTTTCAGGTCCTGGCTCAAACCGTTTAGAATTCTATGATAATAAAATATTACAGAGTCAGATGGGAATATATGGATAATACTACAAGAACGATTGTAAGAGAATACTGGCTCTCTGTTTCCGCTCTCCTAGAGCAAAAATTTAGTTGCAGCTAAATGTGACAAATAGCATTGTTAGTTAATTACGGTATTAAAAATCACAAATCCAAAGGATTTTATCAGTATTATTTTGATCTCTTTTTAATAATTCTACTGAAATTACATAGAGATTACAATGTAGTACTTTATTTTGTATAATTATTAATGTAGAGCGTAACCGACGTTGATGTACATATAAATGTTAGCAACATGGTGTGCCAGTTTGTGTTATCATTTAAGTATCCAAAATGGTGTTACCATTGATATGGGCATGGATTCTTTATTATCAAAAAATGTTACCAGCTGCTTGTTACCTTTTAATAATAAAACTACATACAACAGTATATAACTTACATAGCTCTAAGATTTCTTATAAAAATATTAATTGTTTCTTAATCCCTTTAATGAATCGTGTGAATTTCAGGGTTAAAGCTGAAACGTACTACATGCGACACATGGAGTACACGAGAACAGTTATGCCTAGCATCGAGCGTGTTAAAATCAGGGGACCAGAACTGGATGAGTGTGTCTCGGTCCTTAAGACCATTCGTCGAAAAGGAAGCATTACGTCCACCAGACTGGTTTTCCCAAAAATCTTGTGCCATTCAATATGCACATTTGTTGGAAAACGCGGATACTCCAAAAAGAAAAAAGAGAGAAACCACTGAAACGGCAGGTGAAACAATTGTCAGACGACTGACCCAGGAACGAATAGCAGAGCTGGGGCAGATTTTAGCGTTCCAAAGGGATGAGTATCAACAGCTAAAAAATGAGGTCAATCTTCTAAGATCTGGATCAATAACTGAAGAAAAGTTACAAAAAATGTGGTTAGCCATTATGCAGGAAGAACGAGAACAAGAACAGAAAGCTAGAGCTCACTCGGCGTGGCTAGCGAAGCGTCAACAGAAACAAGAGTTGCAGTCTCGACAAGTGATAATAGTTGGTTCACATAGGAAATATGGAGGAGAAAGTACTGCCGATGGTAAAGAGATTATGGATTCACTGAACGAAGACGACGAGGAGAAGAAAAACAAAGGAGGCAGATCGCCTCTGTTAACGAGTTTACTAAAATCTCCCAGTCCTACGACCCAGGTCCAAGCTTCCGCATCATCCACTCAAGTCGTACCTCCCACGATAGCTAGTTTATTAGGGTCTAGTCCTAAAGTCCAAACCTCGCCTATGACACATAACGTCTCATCCCAATTACATCAATTCGTAACAACGTCATCAAATGCCCCGATGGAAAGACCATCCATAGGTGCTCCGACTCTGTCCATGCTGCTAGAATCACCTTCTAATGCAGAGAAAATCTCTGCCGCCAATTTACAAACAAGCACCAACTTAACACAGCAAAATCTAGCTGTAGAAATGCAGGTTCGATCCCATGCCATTCATACTCCGAAAACCCAAAACAATGTAGTTCAACCTCCACCGGTTACTATCGCACCAGCTTCTATTCCAATTTCGCAAAGCATGGTTCAAATAATAGACCATATAGACGACGTTATACATAAAGATATAATGGCAGATGTAATAGACAAGGATGAAATTAACGAGATTATCGGTGACATAGAAGAATTGATCAAAGGTGACATTAGCAGTAGCACATCGGAGAGCTTGAGCACTAATGCTCCTTCGGTTATAAAAAATTTAACTACATCGGAGATAAACGAAGTTGTGACACAAGAACGACGACAACCCAGAGATGTAGATGAATCCGTGTCTCTGTCGAACTCGCCGCAAAGCGAGATGGCAATAGAGGAGATAGACTCGAGTACGTCGAATATTGCTGAAATTATCGGCTCGGTAGCTATTGAACTCATAGAGCCGAAAGTGGTTAAAGTTGCAAGAGTAGATGAAGCGATTGAGAATGATGCACCGAAGGATGTAGCTGAACCAGATGAAAATGATGCTTACAGAGAAATAACTGCTTTGGAAGATGCTGTGATGAATGAGACTAAAAATTCTGAAAATGTCGACAAAGTTGCAGTCGTAGAAGAAAATTTACAGATAAGTGTGGACGAAGAAAAAGATGTAAAAAAAGTTATTGATGTACATTCAGTGACAACCTCAAATGATATTAAGGAAAGTGATGCGATAACTTCAGAAAAGGCGGATGGGGAAAAAAACGATACAATAGAGTCACAAGAAGGAAAGGATTCAGCTGTCTCCGTGATCGAAAGTGACTCTATCACCGAAGAGAAAGCTGCTATGGAGTTGGACCAATTAGAAATACATCTTGCGAAAATAATTGGCCATCAAGAAGAAGTGTCAAAAGCAGAAGTCGAAAATACAGTTTCTGCACCGATTAATGATATTCCAAATGTAGAAGAGGCTGATAACAAATCACAAGACATAAGCTTCATTTTAGAGGATGACCAGAATTCCCGTGGATCAGTAAGTAATAAGAAACCAGAAACGAGTTCCATTGTAGGAGTAAGTATAAATCAGGCGAAAGATTCCGAAGAAACGGAAGACAATAAAGATTTAAATGAAAGATGTGAATCAGAATGCAAAGTAAACGAAAGTGATACATTGAAATTGAAAGATGATAACGGAGAAGTACCTGGTAAGAATGAAATTGAAGACGCGGAAAAGGAAGAAGATAGTAAAGACTTTTATGATAATTCAAATTCCAATGACGAAAAAGTGTTAGTGGCAGACAAGGATATAAGCGAAACGGAAAGGATCGAAGAAACGCTTACTGAAATTTGCACAGAAACTCCAGAAGAGGAATATCTCAGCGAAGATTTACAAAAGGAAACTTTTGCAGAGATTATGGAAAACAAACCCATTGCAACTTTAGAGACGTCACCGCTTCCTAAGATTGACTCGTTGAAAGAAGAAATAGAAATTAAAGAGGACATTGCCCAGCGTGAGTATGGAACAACGCAGTCAATGAAAATTAAGATCGATACCGATGAAAACGATGCAAAAGAAGTGAAGGATGGGAAAGAAACAAAGGAAATAAGTAAAGAGTTTTCGGAAATCGATCCAATTGTTAAAAGAGAACCTGCGGAGTCAATTGGTAGTACTGGAGATGATATAGGAGAATTGGATGAAGAAGAATCAGGTTTAAGCAAGTTGACGGGAGGACGAGCAATGAAGACATATTCAAAAAAGCAAAATGTATCCATTGATAGTGAACCGGAGAACGAAGGAAGTGGGGAAGGTGCAGATTATAGAGCATGGAAGAAAGCTGTCATGTTAGTGTACAACCGACTTGCTACGCATAAATATGCTTCAGTATTCTTAAGGCCGATTACCGAGGATCAGGCTCCTGGTTATCATTCAGTTGTTTTTCGTCCAATGGATCTATTAACGATTAAAAAAAACATCGACAATGGAACGATAAGGTCCACCTCTCACTTCCAACGGGACGTCATGCTTATGTTTCAAAATGCTATAATGTATAATAAGCATGATACGTTTGTATATAAAATGGCAATTTCTATGCAAGAGGAATGTTTGCAACATATGCAGGTATATGCTTTACTTTTTGACATCTTTATGATACTATATTTACTCCTCTTTATTTCAAGGCTCATCTTTTTTAAACATGTTACAACTTATTGGTTACTTTATTCCAATTTTATAACAAGGAGAGGATCAGGTATGGTTGTCTCAGATTTTCGCAACGCTTTGTCATTTTGTAGTCCTTAATGTATAAAATAATTAGCCAAAAGGATAGTGCGCACCTCTCAGGAATTCTCAAGAAATAATCGTTTAAATACTAGTATATACCTTATAAGGACATCACTAGTATCTATCTTATAAAGACATCAACTCTTGAAGCGGCTGGTAACCTAATGGAGAAGGAAGATTTTCCACAACGCTATTAACCGCTTTGAGAGTTGCCATTAATCCATATCCTTGTAAGGTTTATACTATATATTTAAACGATTACTTTTTGAAAACTTCCGAGAGGTGCATACTATCCCTTTGACAAATAGATTTATCCATGAGAACAACAAAATAACAAAGTATTGTGAAAATCTGAGACAACCATACCTGATAATCTTGTGAAATATACAGTTTAAGGTTTGGTACTTTGTTTGCCGAGAGTACACAGACTGAATATTTGAACATTCTTGTAAATTACTTTGCAAATTATTTAAATCTTTTAAAAGTTACTGAAATACTGTGTACTTATTCTTTTTAATAATTTTTTATTCTTAACACATTCGCATCAGGCTAATTTGAACACTTATCTTTTAAAAACGAGAATTCTCGTTTCCTAATACGAATGTGTTAATAAAGTGATTAAAAATGTTAATTTAGTTTCAATTCTTAATTTATCAAACAATTCGATGCCCAATATCTTTATTGTCTCTGAATAAATATTAACAATATCACGTTATTGTAGATTTTAGTACAAGTAACTGGAGAAGGACCATTTAGAAGAGAAACTAGAACCGCAGCGAGTAGCAGCAGTGAAATCAGCGAATCTAGTGTAAAGAGGAAACGAAGCCATATTACACCCAGCCCACATGATACCGATAGTCCTCGTACTAAAAAGCGCAGAAAGTCTGAAAATGATTAATATGATACTCATAAATGTTAGCAATGAAAGTTGCTTTTTATAAATAACTAATCAGGTATAATATTTGATTCTGTTCATTGCAAACAAAAACTGTGATGTAATCAAATTTGTAATGAGTCTGAGAATGTACAAATTGTTAATAATATGTATTATCTCTTTATTTTACTTAGACTTGCTTTAACTATTAACAGATACCACTTGTATCGAGCAGGAATTAACTGATTTTATTTACTTAATAAGTAACAAATACATTATCTGCACTTCATAAACACATTTTTTGCGGATAATAGTATTTATTAGTTTCCCACACATTTAAGCTGACATTTCATTGTCAGCGATAAGCTATGAAATACGACAAAGTGGTTTTGATTGAGCACGTCTCCATCACACTCCTAAATCCGAGATTTATCGGGTCCGGAGTCAGTAAATCTGAATTTAAATGTCAATCGAGACGCTCGGGATCAAATGGCGTATTTTTCATACGATGGAAACGTGTAATTTACTGGATCTGGACCTGATAAATTTCGAAATTTAGAAGTGCGATGGAAACGGGGTCCTGCAGATTCGATTCTGAATGTCTTGGTTACAGATTTCTACACTGAATGTGTGGAATTCGCCATATTGGAAACGTAAAATTCTAAACAATTTTGAATACAAGCGCCAATTTAATTAATTGTTCCTTAAAATATTTCTGTGTTTACATATGCTAAAAGACGTTTATAACCTAGCCGATGCTGTATATCGTCCATCTGCGGTATTCTTTAAATTGGAAACATAATTTACTGGTTGTCAACGATTTTCTACGGTAAATTACTTGGTTTATGTAAGATACGTGAAAAACGTGGAAAAACGCAAAATTACCAACCCTGGTTAGAGCAAACGAGAAATATGAAGCAGGTGATCTACCGATCAGGAGTCTGGAAAATTGGCTGACCAATATGGCGATCCTACAGCTCCCTTTCCAATGCGTAGACTTCCCTCCGTGATCGAAGATGGGACTTAGGCCATATATATCTAGTCCACTGTTTCCACTGCTATGCGAGGTCTAGATATTTATGGTCTAAGAGATGGGACCTTCGGCTTCGTGCATATATTCTTACGTCCATGCTCTTTGCAGTTGGTCACCAATGGCCGACTTGAAGTAATTTGTATGATTGTGACAAAGGATGCTCTGTTTGACATCATGTCCTCTAGTGCATATGAACTTTCATGAGATTTTTATTAAATATTTTGGGACATACGGAGGCTTGAAAAATTATTTTCTGAGAAGAAGAGTTTGACAAATTTCTTAATGGAGTTTATAGACTCACATGTGCACAAAGCATGTAGAATGAAATAAATGAACGTTGCACGTTGTGAAAATTACTTACTCTTTGAAACAGTGATTTCGTTGAGCCATTTGAAGGGTCGCTATAAAATACAAAATGATAAATATGAATAATCGTAGGCGTATACACAGTTTCACTTATGTCAGCTCTTGTGTGAAATACATGATCTTTATACTTAATTTTGTATTTTGGGTAAGTCAGTTACCAATTCAGTTAACTATTCTTAATAAGTGAATTGTAAATTTATGTTAATTATTAAGCATGCCCCAAATTTATTCTCTACCGATATTAATGTAACTATTTCAAGTTCTTTATGCATAATTTCTCTGTATCCATAATTGTATTTTTTAGAAACCATATCCTTTAACACACCAAGAATGATCTTAGATGATTTTTTAAGTTAGTAGTTTACGATACATATTTACTGCTATTACTGAATTCTTCATTTATATTCGTTCATCCTGATATTAATAAATGCGTCTCAAGAAAACTTTTATTTAAAAAACTGACAAAAAAGATACTACAAAGTATGAAATGATGATGTGCAAATTACTTATCTGCTAACTATTGTAGATATCTAAGTATTCATTGTTTAGAATGTTAAAATTTGACGGAAAAAGAAATGAAGTGTATCAGTGTCTTCAGTTTTATATTCTATTACTTTTTATATTTTGCACCGACTTCAAACTTTCCAAGCAAGAAATACATAAAAATCTACAGTAGTTAATAAATAAGTATTTTGTACATGTTTGTCAATTTACTGTTGTTACTTCTTTCATGACGGTTTTAAAGTTTTAATTATATGAAATAAAAGAGACTAATTAAAAGAAAAAATAACTCCATCAAGGTACGGTTATTGTCAACCGTTTCTGATTTCCTTTATTTATGTTTGGATTTTAAGATTGGATCATTAGGAAACTTACATGGGACCACCTTGAAAGTGTTCGCTTTAAGACAAAAAAGAATCATCTAAATCGGTTAACTTGAGGAAAAGTTATGCATAAACGTACACGAAAAAAAAAATATATGGGATAAATTGAAAACCTCGTCTTTTTAAGTTGGTTAAACATTATTTAGTTTAGCGAACTGATACTATTATAGTTAAGTAATCTTCACATTTATCATAAATCTAAAGTCATTTAATTTAGTAAATCAAACTGTTTAAAGAGTCTTGATATTCTTCTTGTAATGCACCATTTCTTTCATATTCTATCTTACACATTCTCGTGATCTTTATCGGTATTATAATAGTCTTAACTTTTCTAGTTATTTGGAGGACTATTGATCGGAGTTGGCTTGTATGCCTTTGTGGATAAATGGCAAGCTACGGGATCTGTAAGAGTGGAGAATGTTTACGATGTAGTTTTAAACATTTCCCTTGTGATGGTGATCGCAGGAGGTGTTGTTTTTATTGTTAGTTTTGCAGGCTGTGTAGGAGCCCTTCGTGAGAATACTTGTCTTCTAAAATTTGTACGTCTACAATTGTATTAATATAAAAAAAATAATCACAAGCAATTATTTTACAAAACTTAATCTGTCTTAATTGTGTTTCAGTATTCATGGTGCCTACTCGCCTTCTTCCTCCTCGAAATGGGCGTAGCTATAGTGGGTTTTGTATTCCCCCATACTCTGCAATCTTTGTTAGAGGAATCATTTACTGACAAGATTATACAGATGTATCGGGAAGACCCTGACCTTCAAAATTTTATTGATTTTGGTCAACAAGAAGTAAGTATTTTGAATAAGTAATTAAAATAGTGGGACCGGAAGTTCCTGAAATGATTTGCGGTAGACAATATTTAGGGATCTGCTTAAAAATATTTCATTTTTTACTGAAGAAATTTTGGTTTAATGCATATAAAACTAAATTCTAATGGGTGGATCATTACGCACTGCCATCTAAAATATTTCATTATGCTTTGATTTAATAAAAACATGGTATATAAAGTGTATAGCTCACAGTTGATGACAATGAACTTTTCTAATATGTTACTTGACTTAAAAGGGCTTAACGAATGAAAGTATTTTGATTTTTCGTGTCCTATATTTTTGGAGATGACAAGTTGAACTCTTTTAATAGTACCATATATTTTTCTTTAGGGGCCATATTCGTGCCTGGGGTTAGAAAAACCTAACTTTTGTTTTTTACATTTTTCAAAAGGCACATATCGTAGAAATATTTTAAGAGTAAAGCAAATCTAAAATTTAATTATTCATAAAGTTACAACTATTTAGCAAAACGAGCCGGACCATTTCACATGCCAGTTTTTCAGTGTGTTAACGAAATGGCAGCCTGGTCCAAATTGAATTTAGAGAACTGAATAGGGTAAATAATGAGAGTATAAAACTACCGCAAATATTTCTGTGGAATAGTGTAATTACAAAATCTGCAATTGGCTAACTAAGGATTACAAATATTCCCTTTTGTCTAACTTCAAAACTCGTCTAAAACTTTGATCGTTTCTCTCGAAACTGCATGTTGTTAAGATGGGAACCGTGATAACTGCTCCACTGTTCAATTGATTAGTTTCATCTTTTACACACGTACTCTAAATAAGATTAGTTATCAACTCATGAGCGCATTTTTAAATAAACTGTTAAGAAATAACCTTCAACTCCAGCAATCGTATTTTCTTAGTACGTCCTTTGAACATTGAGAATGTATATTCTAACATTTTGATTCATAGGTACTTCATAATAAATAGCGTAACTTTCTGTATATATTATTTAGTGTTTGTATTTGTTATAATATTGTGCCATAAAAATTGATACACATCGTGACTGCACATTCTTTCGTAACACATTAAAGATGTTGTGTTTTAGTTCAAATGCTGTGGGCTGAGTCAAGAGGGCCATATGGATTGGGGAAAGAATGAATATTTTAATTGCTCCAGTCCCAGTGTAGAACGTTGTGGAGTGCCATTTTCATGCTGTATGAATGCAACCGATATTTCTGTAAGTATGACATTTTGTATGGGAACAAACCATTCATTTATAGGTAGGGTGACGGGGTTTCTTTTACTTTCCTGTACATACGGGATCGCAAAAGAAATCGCCAAATGAACTGTCACGTTTCATCAGTGTCTACCCTGATGAAGCGAACTGCAACGTTTGCGAAACGTCGGCCCTCTGGAGACAATGGACGCGGGTCATTCTCGAAAGCCACAACAAATTTAAGAAATAATTCTGACCGCGGAAGCTTAACCACTTGCGCTATAAAGACGTGCCACGCACGTTGAGATGCTTTTGTTCCAAAACTGCCAGCGACATGTATACCACGTCGATAGAGGATGTTATATTGTAGAGCGCCGCAAGGCAACCGAAAGTTAAATCGTAGCGCAAGTGGTTAAAATCTTCAAAATTTGTATTGTTTATATTAATGTGATATCCGATATTGTCGAGGGAGAGCCGACAAATTGCGCTGCGTATCTTCCGAGGGAGGAAACTTCAAAGGTGTCGACATAATTCCTGGAACGACTGGCGAGCAGCAAATTCTTGGAATCGAATGACGGCGGCAAATTCGGGGAATCGAATGGCGGATGACAAATTCATGGAATCGAATGGTTGACGAGTCGGTGGAAACTTCTCGAACGTTCTCAAAACGTTGCGTCGAATTGGGGAGGGGGTCTCTAACATGTGTGTGTGTCCGTGTACGTGTGCAGTTGACCGCATCTTGACCGCGTTGTCACGTAACGGAAGTAGTGGCAAAACTTATGACGTAACAAACGCCATTACTGTGCCGTACCGTGACAGTCATAGTCCCCGAATTTTTTAAATCAAGCAGCTGCATTCCAGTAATATCGAACGTTAGAGTAATTGGACACCGGGTCCCAATAAAAGTTTCATACAACACGTAATGATATAAAGATTTTGCTTCTAAGAGATTCAATAGAAAATATCCATTGTTCCAAAATACTTAACAAAATTATTCGACATTTGTAAGTTTTGTGCCTTTTCGTGGTGCGTGTACGTATTGCATCTAATGAGAAATCATAGAAAGGCCCCAATAAGTATGGCCATGTAACGGGCTGTCTTTGCCAGGTCGCTTTTACTGCGCCTCTACAGCGCAGCGACCTCCCGACGTACACTAGCGCTCGTAGCGAAAATTTGCTGAAGTTCTATGCGAGGAAACTTCCACATGGACGGCTTCACATGTTCGCATGAAAAAATGTCGAGTTTGGCTGTCCAACAGCAATTCTCGGTCACAGGGTGCAAAGTTGACATATATAAAACTTTCCTTGAATTTATCGACGTGAATAAATTTGATCGATGTCTGTAAAAAAGGTTCTTGTAAATACCTTCGTTGCCGACGTTCGTATTTATATCGACAGCCGTGCTGAATTGTATTGGGTATAGTACTAAATGGCATACTCCATATGTCGTTTCCGTACAATAATTATAAAAAAAAACGAAGTAAAACTCCAACAATCTCCTAGATTCACGGTTTTTGATGTCTAGCGCGCGATCCTCTTCTTGGTGGTAATGCCGTTTTGAATACTCAAATGGTAACATAAGCTGGCGCGTTCCATTACCGACATTTATATTTATGTTGAGGTCTTTTACAGTCTACGTTGAGAATTATACGAACCGAAGGGTTCTATATGTCATTTTGGTAAAGTAATGATAAAAAGATCGATGTAAAACTGCCGAAATCCTATGATTTCATGACTGTTTATATTTTGACGAATCAACGGCGCCATCTGTGACGTTTAGCTGCAACTAAATGTATGCTCTAAAAACATGTTCGAGCCACGAGACAAGCCAGCATTCTCTTGTAATCGTTGGTGAAAGTATTTTCTATATTTTCCCACCTTACTCTGCAATATTCCACTTCTACGGTATTCTAAATTGTTCGAGCTAGGTCCTGAAACTCTCCATTTTCGATTTTAAGCCTCCATGGAGCGTGAAACATCGAAAACGTGTCCGGATGTTCCTGGCCATGTAGGTTCTAGTCCATGATAAGTAAATAAATTTTGAATGGAAAATGCAATTCGTTAGCTTTAGGACCCACTTTATGACCTCCATACTCACGTGGTAAAATTTGAAACGAATCGGTACACCCAATTTGGAGAATACTTTCACCAACGATTTGTCTTCTCAGACATATATGAGCTGACTCTTTCACATCCCTTTAACTCATCTTGACATCGAAGTCTCTCTAAATGTTCAGCCCAGTCTCTAGTAATGTATTCTGTTCCTTTGAAAAAATCTTTCAGCTTGGCTCCGTAAGGTTCTAATTTCTATTTTTGTATTTGCAGAGCGGACTGGTAAACATAATGTGCGGTTATAAAGTACAGATGCTCCCTGTATCCGAGGCTAGCAAAAAGGTCTGGACGAGCGGTTGTATAGAGATCGTCCGCAGTTGGGCAGAGCGGAACCTTTACACTATAGCAGGCATCGCCCTAGGAATTGCTTTGAGTCAACTTTTCGTCATATACTTGGCGAAGACTTTGGAAGGCCAAATAGAGCAACAGAGGGCAGGCTGGTCTTCCTGAGCCTGACCACCGACCACCTACCGCTATAGGACCAGTTCATCCGTAAGCAGGCAGGTGGTCAGTCCGCGATTGGAAGATCAACGATCGGAACAAGAGTCGCAGACTAGTGTGAATGCCCGAATGGCGTTGCTCGTCCTCTTTGCTATCATTCTTTACATACTTTGCATGTTATCGCTGGTTAAACTCGTTTCCTTTTTCAAGACTTTCTTCCTTTCGTATCTTGGAAGACATTAATCTCTTCATTTCGTTGTACGAACGAGTCTGTGAAAACAATATGCGGTCTCAGATGTAATCTGCTACTCAGGTTCAGGCACTGAAGAATTGTGATGTTATATCCGTATATGTTTTCTGCTTTAATATTATTCACTGAAAACCTATTACAAATTGCTAAATCTAGCAAATTCATATTGTAAGTTTTTTTTTTATTTTGTTCAACGTCATTAAGGGGGAATTCTCGTGTATCGTTTTTAAAAAGTAATTTTATTTTTTAAATTGAATATACAATGTCTCTAAAATATGCACACATTTTAAGATCGAGATAATGATCTAAGTTACAGTCATTTTAGTGAGATGCGTTAGATTATTAATTACGACGAACTAGTCGTTGTCTTTACAAATGTAAAAATATCCGAAACAACTGTAAATATAACCGAGTAACGCACGTCAGAATTCCTCAGTTATAATATGCGTGCTGCCAAATGCACAACACTTTGTTTCCTGATTAAATTTTTAAATAGAAAATAAAACATAGGTCTGAGTGGACCGAATCATTTGAAACTTTAGCACGTGATAATGGAGGTCATAAGAAAGAACGCGATGCTCATGAAATTTCATTTCGTAACAAGGTTTTTAATTTATCCCAGACTAGAATTAAAGACGCAGTTTTTTTTATATTTCATGCCTTTTGAAAGCTTAGAATCGAAAACAAAGACTTTCGCGTTCTAAGCATAAGGCGATACGAAAGGCATCGAAAAATTTAATCTACATCGCGGTCGGTAAATTAAATTTCTGATATACCATCTAAATAATAGATTATCTGAACCTGCGTGCCACATTAATGACATTTATATTTATGTTGCTGTATATTGCATTATGTTGCGAATTATACGGAATGGCATATTCCATGTCATTCCAGTTGAATGATCATGAAGAGATTACGGCAATACTCAAGAAATTCCCTGGATTCATTATTTTTCATAGTTTAATCGACACTATGGCTCCGGATAAACTTTTTCCCCTTTTTGGGGGTTTAAATGTATCATTTCCTATGACCGTAGTGCTTTTAATGACTGAGCATGACTTCTGACGCTCCCAATTATTCCTCTTGAATTTTCTGAATGTGAATACTCGCAAAAATAAATAGCGACTTGGTCTATGCTTAATATATAAATTTGTTTTCAAAAAATACATTTTTTTTCGTCAGGAACGGTTTTAGTACCTCGACAATCACATATTAAATTTCAAACGAATCGGTTCATTCATCTTTAAAAAAAAGCGTATCCGTGATCGTTAAAAAATACCTTTCACATGATTATAAGAAATTAGAACACTACAGTAAACGAGCAGATTCACGCGTAAAATACGGAGAAAAGTATTATAAACATGTGTAGTGAAATTCTCTGATATCCCGTGAGCAACACGTAAAGTAATGACAAAAAGATCGATATAAAATTACCGAAATCCCATGAATTCACGACTGTTTATATTTTGACGAACCAATGTCGCCATCTGTGACGTTTATCTGCAACTAAATTATTGCCCTAAAAACACGCGTTAGCCTCAGGGCAAGCCTCTTGCAATCGTTGGTAAAAGTATTTTCCATATTTTCCCATCTAACTCTGTAATATTCTATTTCTACGGTATTCTAAATTGTTCGAGTTAGGTCCTGAAACTCTTCGTTTTCGATTCTAAGCCTGCAAGAAGCGTAAAACATCGAAAACGTGCCCGGACCTCGCCATGTTGGTTCTAGTCCATGGAATGTAAATAAGTTTTTGATGAAAAATGAAATTTCATGAGTTTCAGGACTTACTTTAAGGCCTCCGTATTCACGTGGTAAAATTTGAAACGAATCGGTACACCCAATTCGAAGAATACTTTCTCCAACGATTTGAGTTCTCAGATATATATATATGTATATGTATAGGCCGACTTTTTCATATCTTTTTGAGGTGAAGCGAAACACGTCGAGAAATTTAATCGGCGTCGATAACAGAGATTCTTTTAAATACTTACGTTACCGACGTTCGTATTTATATTGACAGCTGTGTCGAATTGTATTGGGTATTGTACTAAATGGATACTTCACACATTGTTTCCGTTCAATGATTATAGAGAAATCGAATTAAAACACCAGAAATCCCCTGGATTCTTGGTTTCTGATTCCCTATTTAACTGCAGAATGCCACTCTGCGCCATCTGTGATTTCAGTGATAACTAAATTTTGTCTGGTTGTTAACAAACCTCGTGTTACCATTGTTTTAGCATAGAAGCGCATGGGACACTTGTTTGCCTTCATCCCGTTTAAACGCGAATTTCTCGATTACTAGGTTACTCTAAATTAGTACAATTGTCTGACACTTTAATTTCACATATCGGAGCCTTTAACAATTATAGATTGACTGAAATACGTCAGCTTGATGCCATTTAGATTCTGGCCAAGGCTAAGCCAAACAAATGTTGTGGAAAATCCAAATTTTGAAACTTAGTCTAATTTTTAGATGCTCACAAGTCATGTGTCAAAGTTTTAGATAGTCCGGTCTACCTTATAATAGTACAATTCTGTACAATGAGGAAAATAATGGTACGGATTGAAAAATGTTAATATTGGAATTAAAATATTACCTGTACTTAAAAAGGACAGGAAATGCGATTCTACGCATTAGACAGTTAATGGTATTCTACATGTTTATTTATAACACCGATTTATATTCCACAATTTAATTGGAAACTGAACACGTAATAAACTCTAATACCGAAGATGAGGTGAAAATGAAAACTGAAAGATTTAATTTCACTCCTTATTTTAACAAAGTATTAATGTCCTAAAGACAAAACGAAGAATATAAAGAAAAATATCCATCAATAATAACAAAGTCGTCTGCGATCACAGTTTTATGTTCTACCGAAATAATGGTACAATTATTGTTGTAAAAATGCATAGTATGCCGGATTGAAATAATAGTACGGTAGTAAAATACTATAATAATATTACAGTTGACAACACTGGTTGATTCCCAAAAAACGAGCGATTTTTATAACGTGAGCGTAGACGGGCTCGGCCACGAGGCAGCCATTTTAAAAAACGTATAAAAATGGAGGAAACGTAGGTAAGGGTGGAGGTGTCCAGAGGAGGTTAGAAAGGTTCCTTTCTCTCTCTAAGCATTACTGCGCAAGTGTAGCATACTCTGTAAGATTTTGTCGACACTGCCCTATATTTCATACATACGAAAGAACTAAAAAAGAGATAAGAAAATGCAGAAAATAAGTATTCATCCGATCTAAAGAACTTTTTCAATGAGAAAAGAGAATCTTCGCATGTTTTTTACCATTCATCCTGTCGCTTATTTCCTGTACCAATACTCCTATGCGCGCGCAGCATACTTCCGGCAATGCTTAAAGAGAGAAGGTCCCTTTCTCTGTCTAACCTCTTCCTGACACCTGTACATATGCACATACTATAGCGATAACTCCTTCATTTCTATAAGCTCTATGGGCAATTTAGACCATGTATATTTATGCTTTGCATTGCTGTAAGAAAAAATAGTATAGGACCTTTCGACTCCCTTTTAAACAAAGAAGGCGCTGTATAAACCGTGTCTACCGTTTCTATTACACCCTGTATATGGTATAAGGCCAGCCAGCCGGCTTTTTAACCCTTTCGTTACGAGCGACTTTAGTCGGTAACAAATTCTGCCATATCTGTAGAGTATCTTTTGATTGTATTGACCCGTATTGGAATAATCATCCTAAAGGTACATTTTGAACATACGTAACACAGTTTGGCCATAGAGACGAGATGAGAAGATCAGCTATTGGGATAACTATTAATTTCTTAAATGTTTAAGGTTCGACGTTTTTTTGGAAATTAAATAATGGAATAATACGACAAAACAGTTGTTATTTAACACTTAGAAAAGTGTACATACAAGAGGTAGTCAAGGAGACGATGTTCAGGTGGAAGACGTAAGTTCGAGCACCGAAGACTGCCGAAGCGCAATGTGCCCCCTGCCGGCGCGGCGTCGACTTAAGGTGAAGTGAAACACGCCGAGGAACTTGATCAACGTCGATAAAGAAAATTTTTCTAAATGCCTACGTTGCCGACGTTCTTTTTTATATTGACAGCTGTGTCGAATTACATTGAATATTGTATCAAATGGCATACTACACCTGTCGTTTTCGTATAGTAAATATCAAGAAATCGAAGTAAAACTCCAGAAATCCTCTGGATTCAAGCTTTCTGGGGCCCTAATTGACTGCAGAGGGAAACCCTGCGCCATCTGTGATTTCCAGGTGAATTAAATTTTCATTCCGAGACCTCGTATTACCATCGTTTTAGCATAGAAGCGCATACAACACTTTTTTTGCCCTTATCCCGTTCAAATGCGAGTTTCTCGATTACCAGAGTGTTCTAAATTGTCGTAAAATTGTCCTGACCCTTTCGATTCTCATATCAGAGGCTTCGATGATTGTATATCGATCGAAATATGAGAGCTCGACGTCATTTTAGTTCTGGTCTGGGCTGAGTTTAAAAATTTTGTCAAAAAATCCAAATTTTGAATGTGTCAGGATAATTCTTAGATGTTCAGGAGCGATGTGTCAGTGTTTCGGACAGTTTGGTCTAATACCCTTAAAAAAAAGTGTTGTATTTGAATCGACTGATTTGAAGGGTGTTTCACTTCACCTTAAGTGGCAGTTGTCTGGAGGAGCGGATTGCCGTAATGAAAGGGTTAATGCCGTTTGCATACGTACCGGAAAAATCGGCGCTGGTATCGACTTTTCTGCCAAAAACAATGTAACATTCATTTATTTACATTATTATTACCAGAAAAAACCTGTAAAGACACCGGTTTTGTCAGTCGGGTGCAAACGGCCATAGGTGCGCCGAGCTACCAGGGAAGTCGCACAGAGGAGCCAATGACAGAAGTTGGCAAAAAGTGCAAACTTTAGTTTGTAATCAAATGGTAAATCGGTATCCAAAATCAGTACTGGTACAAATTGGCAATCTGAAATTAGCTACGATACCACGGTGCCCTGAAGGCTCTAGTGATAATAATCGAAATTTGTACTTTCTGTAAACAGAGCTCGCAACACTTGTAATTATTTGGTTATTACTTTTTCATAACTCGACGCGTACCAATTCTAAATTAGTATGGCATCGTTGGCTGCAGGTAAGCTTATTTTTTCTTCATTAATGTTTTTTTTTAATGTATGTATAGTTTGAAATATGTTTGAACTACCTATTTCTTCTTTTTTTTAATAAAAAAGATGTGAAGCTTTGGTTTACTTAGGTGTCTACCCGAGCCTTGTAACTAATTTCATGTTATCGTTAATACTGTAATCTATAATTTTAATAAATAAAACCTTACATATATATTCACTTTTTCGAATAAATAGCTGATAATCCAAGGTGTATTATTTTCATATATAACATCCTAATTCACTGACTTTAATGTTTTAGAATCACAAATGGAAGAAGGATCAAACAGGGATGACCCGTCCAATTAATTTTTGCGTTTTTCCCCACCATTATTGCAGCACTTTTCATTTAAACTGCTAAATACATGTTTCATGTTACCTGCCTTCAAATCATTCGCATCGTTAATTGTACAAAATATAAATATTACGCAAAAATGTGTATTAAGAAACTAGGTAGAGTTTGGTGCCATATATACAGGGTGTCTCATAATAGATAGTAAATCTCTCAAGGGATGATAGAGGGTGAAATTTTGAACTAGAAGTTCCTTTTCCATTTTTGCTCAGAACATTTTTCATCGAGTTATTAGTAGTTTAAGTTAATTAATAAGAATAAAACAGTTATAAATCACTCAATTTATTTAAAAATCATTCTTTAACTACATAATTAATCTATCAATTACCGATTGATCGATTAATTGAATTAATTGAATTAACGTAAACTGGCGCGTCACATTACCGACATTTATATTTATGTGGCAGTTTTTTACAGTCTACGTTGAGAATTATACGAAATGAAGCGTTCTATATGTCATTTCGGTAAAGTAATGATAAAGCTATCAATGTAAAACTGTCGAAATCCCACGAATTCATGACTTTTTATATTCTAACGGACCAACGGCGCCATCTGTACCGTTTAGCTGCGACTAAATTTTTGCTTTAAAAACACGTGTTACCCCTGGAACAAACTCTTGCAGTCGTTCGTGTACATATTTTCCATATTTTCCTATCTGACTCTGCAATTTTCCGTTTCTTTAGTATTCTGTATTGTTCGTGCTAGGTTCTGAAACTCTTGATTTTCGGTTCGAAGTGTTCAAAAGACGTAAAACATAAACGACGTGCACGGACGATACCATGTTGGTTCTAGTCCGTGATAAATAAAATAATTTTTTCATGAAAAACGAAATTTCATAAGTTTCAGGACCTACTTTAGGGCCTCCATATTTACGTGGTGAAATTTAAAAGGAATTCATACACCCAATTCGGAGAATACTTTTACGAACGATTTCACCTCTGAGATATATATAGGTAGATCCTATCATAACCTTAATATGCAATTCAGTTTATGCTGGTAATATTCTTCATAGTGAAGACAAAAAATTTGATTGAATACGTTTGCGATAGTACTAATTAACTGGCAAGGGTGGTGTGCATGATGTGACCAAATATATATAATATGTATAAAGACTTATGAACGGATGTTTAATTCGTATGTATGGTATATTATACGTATAAAATATTGGTCCAAATTCACAAACCACAAAAACTCTCCGTAATACTTGGAATCTCAATTAATCTGAGGAAAAAATTAAATGTTTTACTCTACAGCTAACATATTAGTCATATTACGTTTTTATAGCCATTATGATATTAGTTTATGTAACTCTAGGGAGGAATGCGACTTTATTTTAACAAACAGTTTTGCACAGATCTGATTTTATCGACATTAAAGAATTTTTAGCTGTCCTTGACACAACGTTAAAAAATATCGAACAGTATTTTTTAAGTGATGTCGTACGTAAGATCTCTATGGAAAAATTAGGTGAGTTATTAAAAGCCATGGCAAATCTCGTCTTATGTAATTTGTGGTAAGGATGATATTTCTGTGGCCATACTTCCGAAATAAGAACTTTATTGTACAGTAGTTAAGACATGAATTCTCGCACAGAAGACGGAAATCTGAATTGTGCATATTTCGTATGCAATTTATTTTATACTTGAAACCTAAATTACGTATACATCTAAGATCCAGGAAAGTTTTCCTATTTCCGATATTTAAGGTGAAGTGAAACACGTCGAGGAGTTTGATCGACGTCGGTAAAGAAGATTTTTCTAAATACCTAAGTTGCCGGCGTTCATTTTTATATTGGCAACTGCGTCGAATTTTACGAGATATTGTACTAAATGGCATATTCCACTTGTCGTTTTCATACAATAGTTATAAAGAAATCAAAGTAAAACTCCAAAAATCCTCTGGATTTATAATTTCTGACGCCCTAATTGACTGCCGAGGGACACCCTGCGCCATCTGCGAATTCCATGTCAACTAAATTTTCACTCCGAGACCTCGTGTTACCATCGTTTTAGCATAGCAGCGCATAAGACACTTTTTTGTCTTTATCTCGTTCAAATGCGAATTTTTCGATTATCAGAGTGTTCTAAATTGTCGTACAATTGTCCTGACACTTTCGATTCACATATTAGAGCCTTCAATAATTGGATATCGATCGAAATATGAGAGCGCGACGCTATTTTGGTTCTGGTCTGGGCTGAGTAAAAAAAATTTTGTTCAAAAATCCAAATTTTGAAATTGTCAGGATAATTCCTAACTGTTCACGAGTCGCGTGTCAATGTTATAAACATTTAGGTCCAATATTCTTGAAAAAAGAGTGTCTTATTCGAGTCAACTGTTTTGAGGGGGGTTTCACTTTACCTTAAAAGGTGAGACTAATTCTGTCAAGTTTATAATACAATAATACACGCGATAATTTATATAACAAAAGCATGGGTTACGCGTCTTTCTGCGCAGGCGCCGAGTACGAATATGGACATTTTTTCGTCCTGGAATATTTTGAGGCTCTTTTCTGTACTGTTCCTACTCATTTCCATTTGTTTACATCCTCCGTTGCAGAAAGGCCAACTTTATATACCGAAGACAGTCGCAAAAAGACGTAAACCATGCTTGCGTTACATAGATAATATTAACCAATTTTGTAAACGCTTTAAAAATAATTTACCTGTTCGTAACCGTGGCATTTACTGAATTATGTGATCAAGCCTGTATATTTCATAGTAATAACTATAAATAAATGAAATAGAAACGTTACTGGAAGTGATTTAAAGAATAATTTATTATTAAATTATAGTCAACCGCAACACTGACGGATTGTTTAATGACATTAAAATTGTACTTCGGAAATAAGTTTTACAAATAGTACATTGTGCACCAAGGAGGCAAAGTGGGTCTTTTTACCTTAAAAGAAAGAATTAAAATAAAGAAAAAAAGAGTAAAAGCCACGTT